>NC_091978.1:356999742-357240224 GCF_044704955.1 Pristiophorus japonicus
CCACGCTTCCTTATCTACCACGTTAGTAATTTTAACAAAATTGAACTAGGTTAGTTAGATATGACTTGCCCATTACAAATCCATGCTGGCTCTCTCTGATCAGCTCATATTTGTCCAACTGCTCAGTCACTCTGTCCCTAATAACAGATTCTTGTAACTTCCCCACAACAGACCTTAGACTAATAGGTCTATAATTGACTGTTTTTTCTCTCCCACCCTTATATAATGGAGTGACAATTCCTGAATATTCCAAGGGGCACGTGACACAGATAAAGGGGGAAGAGAGGGAAGTTAAAGCAGTACTACACCAATCTTGGATTCATTGATTCGGCTGTTTGTGCGACCTTGGGCCCAAGTTTCCGCCCTCTAGAAAAACGGCGCACCTCCATAAGGTATGCCGACTTTCTGGAATAAAAAGGGTGCCGAAAACTTACCTTGTGATTCTCCGGTCTCCTCGGGACGTCTTCGTGCTCGGCGTGGCGCAGCACAAGGAGTCGGGGGCAGAGCAAGATCCCGGCGCTGAAAACAGTGCCAGGACCTCTGCACATGCGCGCTAGAGTCTGCGTGCATGTGCAGTAGCTCCTCGCCCTCGAGGCTGCATGGGAGGGGCCCGACCCTAGCCCTGGCCAAATGGGCTCCCCGGGCGAAGATCGGGACTTGAGCCTCCCTCCCTCCCATTCAGCCTTTCCTCTCCCTCCCTCCCCCTTCCTCTCCCTCCCTCTCCCTCTTCTCCCTCCCTCTCCCCCCCCCCCCCCCCCATCAGAAACACAGACACTGATAGAGACAGAGAGAGACACTGACAGAGAGAGAGATACTGGGGGGGGCCCGTCCCAGCACGCTGTTGGAGGGCTCCTGGTGCTGCAGTAGGATGAGTAGAAACTTAATTTTTTAATTTTTAATTTTTTTGATTGATTTATTGATTTATTTATCATTTATTATTGATAGCTCTTTATTTGTAAAAGTGCAGTGTTTAATGTTTGTAAACTTCCCTCCCCCCACCCCCATCTCTCGTTCCCTACTTCTGATTTATAAGTGTAGACAAGGTTTTTCTGAGTGTACAAAAATCTATACTTTTCCATTCTAAGTTAGTTTGGAGTAAGCTTTCGCTGCCTAAACTTGCAAAACAGGCATAAGTGACTGGACACGCTCCCTTTTTTAAAAAAAAAATCTGTTCTAAAATGAAACTATTCTAATTCACTGGAACTGGAGCAAACTAAATGCTGAGAATTGCAATTTCTAAGATGCTCCATTCTAAACTAGTTGCTCCCAAAAAATAGGAGCAACTCAGGCCAAAACTTGAGCCCCTTGTGAGCAAATTGGCTGCTACATTTTCCTGCTTAACAGTGCTACTGGTTGTAAAACCTGACGATGTGCTTAAGTGCAATTTCATTCTGGTTCAAAAAAGGTCCAAAAGTGTATTACAGGCCATTGAAAAATACATGGTTTAAAAATGTTTTCTATTTACTTTGTAATTGAGTTTTGTGATTTCAGAAATGTTCAGTAAAATTTCCACTCGAGAAACGTCCTTTCACCCACCAGCATCAGATTCCTGCAGGAGAGGGAACATTTTAGGAGGATTATTGCCCTCCGTGCCGACAATTTATCTTAATTCATGTTAAGATGCTCCCGTTAGATTCCTGACCTGTAAATCTTTTATTTAAATAAAAAATAGCTTCTGTTTTAGCTGCGGTAATGTGCTTTCTTCCAGATGAGGATGACCTAGAAATAATCGTTGGGAACAATAGTTGCAGAGTGCAGCTTGTTTGGCGGGACAGCGAGACTTACAACCCGAGCTGTGATCATGCTCCCTCATTAAGGGCAAATGCAGTAGAAATTCCCACTGTGCAGGGACAGTTTGATGATGCTGATGAATAAGGTCTGGAAATCTCACCCTGTTGGAAGAAAAAAGATAGACATCGTTTTGTCATTTGGAATTGAGATTTTTTTTAATATCTCAAAATGTCAATGTTCTATAAAAGCAGGCTGCCTTTTTGTGTTGCTGTTCATCGGCTTATCAGGACTTCACCAAGGAAATTCAGAATTTTCATTGGCGCTATTTCTTTTTGGAATTCCTTCGACAGATGTGGAAAATTTTTCAACATGCAAACAGCCAGAATGAAGAAAGAAATGACATGGTGGTTTCCTTAACAGGAATATACACTTAGTGAGTAGGAGTGAATGTGATGGGTATGTTTTTCTTTTCCTTTGCCAAAGTTATTTTTAAAGACATTCTATTTGGTGTCTTTTATTTTTAAGTAACGTACAGGCAGTTTTATTTGGAATTTTTGCAGATAAGTGCTTCTTCATTCGATACAACGCGTTAATTTCCCATTTATAATGAGAGGGAGTGGAGATATTGAATAACAACTGTTGCTTTTTTATAATGGAGCAGTATTTGTCTTAGGGTTTTGTCCACTTTATTATGCACAAGGAAATGCTAGCTCTGCTTATTTGTGTAGCATGTTCTTTTGGCTCATTAGAAAAATGTTCCTTCGTTGTCTTAACCATCATTTTTACACTTTTATGATGTCTTATACAGTCCAGCTTTTGTATAAATTTAGTCCAGTATTTTTGAAGAAGCATACAAATAATCAGTCTTGAATTGGTTGAGGGTCTTTTGTTTAACCAGTAATTGGAAGAACCGTACAGCCCAGTGAAATACTGAGTTTGATTATTGCCCTCAGCTGAATTAACTGATCTCAGTCTGGACAAGAGTTGGAGTTCTGCATTGCCCTCAGCATCTGGGGCTACGGAGGGGAAAATTGGCCAGGGTTCCTGCTTTTGACCAGTAACTCAAGTTGGAAGTGGTTGTGGTCAGGATTAGGCTTGGCTCTAATGCCCCATTGCAGTCTAATAGCACGTCACTGCTCACTGTTCCAGGCTCACTGATGAAGAATGACCACTTTGACAATGAACTGAAAGGCGCTCATGGACCATGTCTCAGCAAGGAATCAAGACCTCTAGGAGGAGAATGTTGGTGCAAGAATAAAGGGGAGGGGGGGGGAAATTAATCATATGTCAGTTGGTTTAGTCCAGGAGCTGCTGTTTACAAGTGAGCTTCAAGATTTGCCTATCTTACAGCGGATCTTTTGATCTCCATAACTTTCATCCCTCCACTTTTAAAGTTTTTATCCCATTGGATCTCAGATGGACTCTCTTGCTCTATCATTTACCCCAGTACAATAACTACCTCCATTGCCTCAAATTGAACGTACATGCTGTGCAACCAATCTGGCAATTCACTGAGCTACTTTCAGTATCCAGACCTGACCCATACACTTCATCTTCATTCTGCTCCTCACCAAGATTTCTTGCTGTCTTCTTCTGGCTAAATGTACCCACCACAACAACATTTGTTTTGGAGAGTAGAACTACCTCTGAACTATTTACTGCTACTAACCATCTTCCAAGTTCTAAATTCAAGAAATTAAGGGACTTTGGGCTGGATTTTCGGCTTTAATGATTTTGAGGCGGTAATGGCGGCGGGGCGGTAACGTTTGAGCCCAGGAACAGTCTGTGCCTCAGTAATTAAGATTGGGCAGCTGGGCCCTTAGTCAGGGGGCACAGTGCTATGGGAGGTGTTGTATATCTCTCGAGCGCTAGCATGGGACAATCCCGAGCTATGCTCCAAGAGATGCCTGGGGAAAAAAAAAATTAATCAAAAATCCCACCAAAACATTGCCCATGAAAAAACAATCACACTTACCTTAGGAGTCCATTACTAATCTTTCTGCTGTCAATATCGTTGCACCACCTGATTTCCCAGGTGTTCACAGCGGAGCGCGCTTTGGGGCGTACGAATCGGGCTGAAGTCAAAACTCGCGCCGGTATCGCAACCAAGGGCGTTGCACACTGGCGCAGCTCTTCCGGGCGGTGCTGCTCCACGCCACTGAAAAACTGGATCCAAGGATCCCTGCAGGGCGCTGGAGGCTGATCGCCCACCCAAAAGACTTCGCCGTCGCTCCAGGGTGAAACATGGAGCGCAGAGGACCCGATAATCCGCCCCTTCATGTCCAAAACTGAGAGCATCTGCAACAGTGTCTTTGTTCTCAAACTTCTGTTCCCTGCACTGCTTCCTCCTTCCTTCCCTCTTCCAAAGAACCTGGCATCTCCCTTTACTCAATACTTTTGTTCCATTCTCCTTCCATCCATCTCACTAGACTGATCTAGTCCATAAAGCCCAGCATCTTCTCCCTCACCTCCAGCCCCCCTAACTCTCCCCAGCTCCCAATTACCCCTGCTTAACCCCCATGCTTGTCCTTTCTTCAAAAAGGGACATCATCACTCTATCTCCAAAAAAAAATTCTGCTTCACACACAACATTTTGATCTCTATGATTATGATCATATCTCCCTCAACTTCCATCCAGCAATTTGCCACTGTACTTGTGATCTGTTTTTCCTTGTATTTTTCTTATTACTGTTTGTGAGTACAAACTTATAGGGTAGGTCGGGATATCTGATGACTTGATGAGAATTAGGAGCAGGAGGAGGCCATACAGCCCCTCGAATCTGCTCCGCCATTCAATAAGGTCATGGCTGATCTTCAACCTCAACTCCACTATCCCGTCCGATTCCCATATCTCTTGTTTCCCCTAGAGTCCAAAAATCTATCGACCTCAACTTTGAATATATTCAGACACTCCGCATCCACAGCCGTTTAGGGTAGAGAATAGGGTAGAAGAAATTCCTCTTCATCTCAGACCTAAATGGCCATTTCCTTATCCTGACACACTTCCCCCTAGTTCTAGACTCTCTAGCCAGGGGAAACAACCTCTCAGCATCTACCCTGTCAATCCAATCGAAACAATGAGATGTTCCTCCAACCCAGCTGAATTTACAACCCTAGGGTCACTTACATAGAAACAAGGTGCAGGAGTAGGCCATTCAGCCCTTCAAGCCTGCACCACCATTCAATAAGATCATGGCTGATCATTCACCTCAGTACCCCTTTCCCCTTTCCTGCTTTCTCTCCATACCCCTTGATCCCTTTAGCCATAAGGGCCACATCTAACTCCCTCTTGAACATATCTAATGAACTGGCCTCAACAACACTGCGATAGATAATTCCACAGGTTAACAACTCTGAGTGAAGAAGTTTCGCCTCATCTTGGCCCCTTATAAGAGGTGGGTGCCTGGCCTCTACTGGGGAGAAGTGCTGAGACTGAGATAGGAAATTGCTGCAGCAAGCCTGAGGCCTGCCACAGCAGTAACAAACAGGTAGCTTCCAGGAGAAATTTATCTCTACCGTCTGAGCTGGCTAATATTCTGGTAGTCCTATCACAGGCCTTCTCTGCCGGCGCCCTTCGTTTATTTCGTCCACAGGTTTCTAAACACTGGGCACTTGGGCCTAACAATTGGCCCTTGCGTGCAGTGTCCGACTGCCTCTAATGCCAAGTTATTTATCTCTGATGTACAGATGGCCAGGAGCCAAGACAAGTGTCTGGGAAATGGGGGGGAGGTGGGGACGTGACCAGGTGTGTCCTTAAGAAATGTTCAAGTCTGCTCTACTCCAGATCTGCTGAAAAATCCAGCCCATATATTCGTGTAAATTGTGACCATAGAATTATAGAGCCTTATAGCACAGAAGTAGGCCGTTTGACCCATCGTGTCTATGTGACGCTTTGAAAGAGCAATCCAATTAGTTCCATTCCACTGCTCTTTCCCTATAGCCCTGCATTTGTTTTCCTTTTCAAGTATCTGCATAAAATAAAAAATCAAAGAAGCGAGGTGGGGAGAGGGATGGGTGGGGGGGAAAGCATGTTCAGGTTTAGGTTGACTATCAGAAAAATAAAACATTTTACAAGAGCAACAGTTTAATTTCAACATTCCTTCATTTACTGCGGCAATTATCCCTAATAAACTTAATAAATCTTCCTTGTTGCTTGTTACAGTTTGCTGTAACATTTTTCTGACTGGTTTATTATTTCCTGTTTTAGGGCATTAATTTGGGATTTGGAACATTCCAGTTCTAATTAAATAATCAGCTGTCTCATGGTGCTGTATTCTTTTGACTTCCATTGATGTGTAGGTGTTGCCAAAACCAGTATAATTCAGGAGTATATGTCATCCGCATTTTAAACTGGGAGGTAAAGTAGCTTCAAAACTCTAACTAAATTGAGCATTATTTCAATAAAAAAATAGCAAGTTCAACATATTAGATCTGTGTACTTCAAATAATGAGTTAAACAATGTATTTTTGTCAGGAGCAATAAATGCGCCATATAAATAAATGCAAGTTCGTTCCATTTTATTCGAATATACATTTGGAGGCATGACTATCCTCACACCATTTCCTGTAATTAATGTTAAACAAGATGCCCATTTGAGATCCACATTATTAGGAAATCGGCTGTGGTGGTAGGTGAGTTAAAGGGACCATGGGAGTGCATGCAAAATAATTGGACAGAAATGACCCTTGGCACACTAAGAGAGCGGGGAAAGAGATTAGGAGAAATTCCTTTATACTGTAGATTATCGGAGCATGGGATGCTTGCCACAAGGAATGGGTGAAGCAGAGGGCACTGCACCTTTTAAGAGAAAACTAGATAATTGAAGTAGAGGGAGATGCAGGGTTATGGGGAGAGTGTGAGGCAGTGTCATTAGTTTTGGATTGCTCTCGCAAAGAGTGTACTTGGTGCATGTAGCCCCAGCCGGGGGTCCCCGCTCATAGTCTGCCGATGCACAGGAAGCGGCTGCGCTGAGTCTCCTTCAGACCCAGGTAGTACGTGCGGTTCTCTTGTGCCATGCATTTGCTGTAGCAAAGAGTCTGCAGAGGCTGAATGGCCTCTTTCTGTGCTCGGAACCTCTGCGGTTGTACTGTACAGTTCTATTTTTGCATATAACACTAAATGTACCGACAACCCAGGTGTAACGCCGGTGGGTGAGGAGCTATTCCACCAGCTGCCTGTAGACCCCCACCCTTTCTGAGATTTTCCACCAAAAGTGATGGAATGTACATTATGGCCCACCATAAAATGGGTTGGCATAAAGATGTTATACATCCTATATCCTCTCATTTGTGCTGGACTGATGCTAGAAATTTAACTGTTCCTGCTGTCTACGGCTGATATGGGGCAGAAGGAGGACTCGATATTTTTTGCAGCCTTAGAGCTGGGAATAGTGCTGCAGTGATATGTGCACACAGTCAGCAAATACAGTATTAAAGTGCAAAAATGCTTTAAAAAATCCATTCTTTTTCTTTGTCTAACATGGCTGTGATTCGTTAGAATGTTTATTTCCTAATTAGCAACAAAATGCAGGTGACAGAATTAAAGCCTTGACAAGTTTTCAGTGTTTTTTTTTGGAAACCAGACTTCAAATTAGAATGAGGAAAGACACTAATGTGAAACTTCCAATCTTGAGTATGGAGCAGGTGCTAATTGGTTTTCCATCCATTGGAACAAAAGAGGGCTGATGCCCACAGATGGGCAGTTTATCCGGTGCTGCTGCTGTATGAACCTGTTCTAAAACAGTAATGGGTTCTAAACAGTCAGTCTCTCGTATGAATCGCTTTTGCACACAGTGGCAAGGTACATTTAAGCATCGTTGCTCTTCACTACTCTATATCTGATTGGTGTTTTGTGTACTAAAAAGTGACATCAAATGAATGCTGTGTACGGATTTACTGAAATTAAATTCTTACCAAATGGCACAGTGAGTTTGTGCAATAAGTACCTGAGCCAAAAGGACGCTAGGTTTTGTTCTTGGTCTGTGCAGAGTTACATAGAAAACATAGAAACATAGAAAATAGGTGCAGGAGTAGGCCATTCGGCCCTTCGAGCCTGCACCGCCATGCAATGAGTTCATGGCTGAACATGCAACTTCAGTACCCCATTGCTGCTTTCTCGCCATACCCCTTGATCCCCCTAGTAGTAATAAGGACCACATCTAACTCCTTCTTGAATATACCCAGCGAACCAGCCTCAACTACTCTCTGCGGCAGAGAACCCCACAGGTCCACCACTCTCTGGGTGAAGAAGTCTCTCCCCAAACGGCCCACCCCCTATCCCTAGACTGTGACCCCTGGCCCTGGACCTCCCCCTGCATCCAACCCGTCCAAACCCGTCAGAACCCTAAACGTTTCCATGAGATCCCCTCCCATCCCTCCGAACTCCAGCGAACACAAGCCCAGCCGACCCAGCCCTCCCCGACATGTCAGTCCCGCCATTCCGGGAATCAGTCCGACGAACCCTCGCTGCACCCCCCCAACAGCAAGAACGTCCCCCCTCAAGTCAGGAGACCAAAACTGTACACAATACTCCAGGCGCGGCCCCACCAAGGCCCCGCACAACTGCAGCAACACCTCCCCGCACCCAAATCCCCCCGCCACGAAGGCCACCCGCCTTCCCAACCGCCCGCTGCACCCGCAGCGCCAATCTCCAATGACCGATGCACCATGACACCCAGGTCTCGCCGCACCTCCCCTTTTCCCAATCTGTCACCACCCAGACAATAGTCTGCCTCCCAATAGTTAGCCGACTATAACTGGAATGTTGGTAGGAACACTGGGCCTGGGCTAAGGTGGAGAAAACATGCCACAGTTTCTGCCACCTTTGTCATCCAGTGACCCTGCTAAAAGTACAAATGCATGGATGCTCCCGTGAGGATACTATCCATATTAGCGATTGTGTCTTCAAAAACCAGACTACCCTCACTGCTAATGCTCATATCTAGTTGTTGACCACTTGTGTGAGATGCCAGAAGGAGATTGTTGCTCATATAACCCTCCCCAGAAAAGAGTCGATGCTTTTAAGATATAACAGGAAGGGAGCAAAAGTAGCAAGAAAAGAATGGGCTGGATTTTTTTTTTGACTGTGACTTCTGGCCCATCCCTCTCACCAACACGTCAACCCCTATCCCCAATTGCCAAGAGGGGACCTGTCAGGGCACAAGAGATGGCGATGCAGCATGGATAACTTTAGAACTAGAAGAGGCGTCGAGAGATCTTTAAAGGAGCAGAAGAGAGTCCGGAAGGCGACACAGCTTTGTATGCCTTGGCATGACCGCGTCCAAGGGATACAAAAAGGTAGGGCAAGATTCAAGAGAAAGTAGCTATTCCTGCCACTGCACCAGAGCTACCACCACCTTTCACCAGGCGGTCCCAGGGAGTGGCACTGAAAGGGATCGGCAGGAGGGAAAAGGGTCAGGAAGCCTATTGTTTATATGGGGCTGGTAGAGAAGGCGGGCAGGAGGGATATCAAGTTGGACTCTCACCGTCCCATTTTCCCGCTGTTTCCACTGCTAGAGGAGGAAAATCCAGTCCCCAACATGTTTAGGAAGTCTCAAATCTTTTATAATTTATTTTAACCTAAAGAAAAAAACTATAGATATGCAATTTCTTTTTAAAGGCAGCACGTTGAACCGTAAACACTCTGTTCAAGAATGTAGTCACAAGGTGCTTCTTGTAATCAAATTGTCAACAGTTCAGCTGCCAAAGTACAGTTGCTTCTTTCAGGATCTCACATGGGCACATGTGATGTCTGCTCATATGACAGGTTCTGCAACAGCATGGTGTAATATCCAGAAGAGTCAGGTGGGTGGACAGAGATCTCAACACAAAGTCCCAGTGCTACTGCAATTTTGTTTTTGCAGATTTCCGATATCTTGCCAACTTTTATTTTTCCGGGGACATAAGCAACAGTCAGCTGCCAGCCACGTGTGCAATGTTTATTATCAATTTTTGACCGGCTTTTGGGAAAAAAAACCTGAAAGTAACTTGAAGCGTCAACTACATTTTTATTGTCGGTTTGTTTAAGGGAGCTGATATATGTATCATTTTAGCTCCTCAACGTTGATGGGGACGAATTCCCTCTTGTCACTGTAACTTCAATGGAAGTTCAACAGAAACCCTGTTTACGGACGTAAGCGGAATTTCTGCCACATTTACAGCAATGAAGCGGGGAAATTCACCCCCACCCCCATGGAATTTTCAAACTTTTGTAATTCTGAGTCTACTTTTTCAATCTTCTGAAATTGGTTCATTACTAAAAATGCTAATTTGTCACGCCAGTAACTTGAAAATGTGTTTACCAGATCTTTTAACAAGTACCTCTCCTCACCATGTAGCTACTTGCCTGTGGGGAACCATTTTGCACTGAGACTTGAGTTGGCCCTTGGAATTCTTCAAACACCGAGGGCTAGAAATTGATCTTTTGGTAATAGCGGTATATTTTTCGCCAAAAAGGCCTTAAATTGACAAAAAAAAATGCGCCCTATGGTAAAAATCGGTATTGCACAAGTATTCGCGGTGGAAACAGCGGTCCTCGCCAACTTTAGTTCGAGTCCGAGTACCGCTAAAAACACAGGCGGGGGGAGAACACAAAAAAAATTGCAAAAAATCACAAAATATTGACGAGACACTTATCTAGTGAATCGCTGAAAAAGAATTAAAATATAAAAACTTTAACTTACCTTTTTTGCAGGACTTCATACTTACCGCTGTTTCTGGGGCTGCAACGCAGGCTTTTCTCGGGTGTTTTTTTCCGCCCAGATTACGGCTGCACTGAACGACCAATTTAAAGTGATATCGCTTTTTTCATCTTCCGCTTTTCATCGGTATTTCAAAGCAGCTGCCACACAACTTTGGCCAATTTAGGTGAACATCTTTTTTCCGTCAAAAAAAGGCGAAATATCGCAGAAAAAACAGGCGCAAGGCTGGCCAATTTCTAGCCCCGAGAGTTTTCATTCTGAAAGATGACACTGGGAGGAATTGAGCACCGGTTGTTTTGGCAGCCGACGGAAGGGAAAAGAGTCATTCCAAGCCACTGCGGTGCACCTTCCAGTAATTCGCTGAACAACACAGTTGATTGAGTGCTGGAAGTAGGTTTAGAAAGAAACAATAATAATCAAAGATGTTGGAAATCTGAACCAGAAACAGAAAATGCTGGAAGGACTTAGGTGGTCAGGCACAGCATCTGGAGAGAACAGAGGAGTTAGCATTCCGATTGTGTGAACTCTTGGTTGGAACGGAATAAACTGCATTTAAAAAGGGGAACGGGAAAAAAAGCGCATAGAATAATCTGTAAAGTGGGAGATGGTTAAATGTCAGACATGATATTACCACGAAGACAATAGGTGGCACAATGAAAGGAAATAACAAAAAAAGACCGAATTCTAGAATCTTACGGCACAGTCGGAGGCCATTTGGCCCACTGTGCCTGTGTTGGTTCTTTGAAAGAGCTATCCAATTAATTCCACTACCACAATCTAATAGCTGAAAGGAATGGGGATAAGCAGATGAAAGGGAAGCAAGAAAAACTAGCAAAGTAGAGTAGGCTCCAGCAGCACCTCAGCCTGGTTTTAAAAAAAAAGCAGGTTAGCAGCAAGTATTTCTGATGGTGTGGGGTGGGGTTGTCTCCACATGGGCACCAGCCTGCTCTTTCCTTCCATATCCGGAAATGCTGGCACATCCACCCCACATGGCCAACATGTCCTGTTTGAGAGAAACATAGAAAATAGGTGCAGGAGCAGGCCATTCGGCCCTTTGAGCCTGCACCACCATTCAATATGATCATGGCTGATCATGCAACTTCAGTACCCCACTCCTGCCAACTCTCCATGTACCCCCTGATTCCTTTTTCCGTAAGGACCACATCTAACTCCCTTTTGAATATATCCAACGAACTGGTCTCCACAACTTTCTGTGGTAGAGAATTCCACAGGTTCACAATTCTTTGGGTGAAACTGAGCTTTAGTTAAGGTCTGACGTTAAAAGTTCATAAGACAAAATGCTGTGAAGTGTCTCAACAATAAGGTGCTATCATTTGAGCTTCATTGGAACAGTGTAGAAGGCCAAAGGCATTGAGTGGTGAAGGTGGGACGGAGAACTCAAGAGGTGAGCAACAGGGAGCTTGGGGTCACATATACAGACTGGATGGAGGTGTTCAGCAAAGCAATCACCCAATCTGTGTTTGCTCTCCCCATTGTAGTGGAGACCTACATTTTGAGCAGCGAAGACAGTACACTGGATTGGAGAAAGTAAATTGCTATCTCACCCGAAAGGAGTGTTTGGGGTATCGAGCACAATGCTGGTAGGATGGTCTGCACCCTTGGTGCTGGAATACCTTTTTATATAGGTGTCGGCCATGGCATATGCAAAGGGCCTAATGCCTGCTTCAGGTGTGGGTAAGGGACGCCTCGTTTGTCTTTACCCAATATAGCGGCTGTCACAAATCTGACCGGAAGTGCACATGCGCTTCCTGCCTGCCATTTTGGGACCTTACTAGCCACGTAGCGCCTAAAAAAACGGGTGCTACGTGGCCCACTTTCTAGATCCTTGTGTCCTGGCCTACATTTATCCCTCAACCAACACCACCAAAATAGTGTATATTTATATCATTGCTGTTTGTGGGACTTTGCTGAATGCCGACTGCTATGTTTCCCTGTATTAGACTGGTGATTACTCCTTTTTGAAGTACTTCATTGACTGTAAAAGTGGAAGTACTTCACTACTCTATCCAGAACTTCATTCCACACGTTGATCGCTGTGTGTGTGTGTGTTTGTGGGGAAGAATTTCCTGATATTGATCCTAAAATGACCTTTTTAACTAGAATGAACCCTGCGCCCCCCCCCCCCCCCCCCCCCCGCTCTACTCATAGTTTAATGCTGCCAATTTTGTGCCTCTGTAGGCATTTTATTTCCGGGAAATGTTTGTGCTCATCAAGGTGTGAGATGTCAGTGCTATTCTTGGTATCCAGCATCAGGCCAGACATAGCACATGGTTAGATGCAGAGTGAAATTCCCTCTACACTGCTCCAAGTACTCTTGATCTCACAACAACCCCTGCTGCACCAATGTGAATTTTTCCACTTTCTACACCAGCCAGCCTCTGCCCTCTCTTAAAAGAAATATAGAAAATAGGTGCAGGAGTAGGCCATTCAGCCCTTTGAGCCTGCACCGCCATTCAATGAGTTCATGGCTGAACATGCAACTTCAGTACCCCATTCCTGCTTTCTCACCATACCCCTTGATTCCCCGAGTAGTAAGGACTACATCTAACTCCTTTTTGAATATATTTAGTGAATTGGCCTCAACAACTTTCTGTGGTAGAGAATTCCACAGGTTCACCACTCTAGGTGAAGAAGTTTCTCCTCATCTCGGTCCCAAATGGCTTACCCCTTATCCTTAGACTGTGACCCCTGGTTCTGGACTTCCCCAACATTGGGAACATGCTTCCTGCATCTAACCTGTCTAAACCCGTCAGAATTTTAAACATTTCTATGAGATCCCCTCATTCTTCTGAACTCCAGTGAATACAAGCCCAGTTGATCCAGTCTTTCTTCATATGTCAGTCCCGCCATCCCGGGAATCAGTCTGGTGAACCTTCGCTGCACTCCCTCAATAGCAAGAATGTCCTTCCTCAAGTTAGGAGACCAAAACTGTACACAATACTCCAGGTGTGGCCTCACCAAGGCCCTGTACAACTGTAGTAACACCTCCCTGCCCCTGTACTCAAGTCCCCTCACTATGAAGGCCAACATGCCATTTGCTTTCTTAACCTCCTGCTATACCTGCATGCCAACCTTCAATGACTGATGTACCATGACACCCAGGTCTCGTTGCACCTCCCCTTTTCCTAATCTGTCACCAGTCAGATAATTGTCTCTCTGTTTTTACCACCAAAGTGGATAACCTCACATTTATCCACATTATACTTCATCTGCCATGCATTTGCCTACTCACCTAACCTATCCAAGTCACTCTGCAGCCTCATAGCATCCTCCTCGCAGCTCACACTGCCACCCAACTTAGTGTCATCCGCAAATTTGGAGATACTACATTTAATCCCCTCGTCTAAATCATTAATGTACAATGTAAACAGCTGGGGCCCCAGCACAGAACCTTGCGGTACCCCACTAGTCACTGCCTGCCATTCTGAAAAGTACCCATTTACACCTACTCTTTGCTTCCTGTCTGCCAACCAGTTCTCAATCCACGTCAGCACACTACCCCCAATCCCATGTGCTTTAACTTTGCACATTAATCTCTTGTGTGGGACCTTGTCAAAAGCCTTCTGAAAGACTAAATATACCACATCAACTGGTTCTCCCTTGTCCACTCTACTGGACACATCCTCAAAAAATTCCAGAAGATTTGTCAAGCATGATTTCCCTTTCACAAATCCATGCTGACTTGGACCTATCATGTCACCTTTTTCCAAATGCGCTGCTATGACATCCTTAATAATTGATTCCATCATTTTACCCATGACCGATGTCAGGCTGACCGGTCTGTAATTCCCTGTTTTCTCTCTCCCTCCTTTTTTAAAAAGTGGGGTTACATTGGCTACCCTCCACTCCATAGGAACTGATCCAGAGTCTGTGGAATGTTGGAAAATGACTTGTCAATGCATCCGCTATTTCGAAGGCCACCTCCTTAAGTACTCTGGGATGCAGTCCATCAGGCCCTGGGGATTTATCGGCCTTCAATCCCATCAATTTCCCCAACACAATTTCCCGACTAATAGGATTTCCCTCAGTTCCTCCTTCTTACTAGACCCTCTGACCCCTTTTATATCCGGAAGGTTGTTTGTGTCCTCCTTAGTGAATACCGAACCAAAGTACTTGTTCAATTGGTCTGCCATTTCTTTGTTCCCCGTTATGACTTCCCCTGATTCTGACTGCAGGGGACCTACGTTTGTCTTTACTAACCTTTTTCTCTTTACATATCTATAGAAGCTTTTGCAGTCCGTCTTAATGTTCCCTGCAAGCTTCCTCTCGTACTCTATTTTCCCTGCCCTAATCAAACCCTTTGTCCTCCTCTGTTGAGTCCTAAATTTCCCCCAGCCCCTGGGTTCGCTGCTATTTCTGGCCAATTTGTATGCCACTTCCTTGGCTTTAATACTATCCCTGATTTTCCTTGATAGCCACGGTTGAATCTGCTAGTCTAGTGTTCACTTGTCTCAAATTGTCAGAAGTTTTTGTGTTGTATCTATTGTGTTATATCTATTAAGCATTGGGTACAGACTGGCTAAACTCAACTGATGAAAAGAGACTTTCATCCTGTTAGTCTGGGCTAACTTTGAACCTCATGAGGGGATAATCTGCCTGCTGACTCACTCAGCCACTCACTCCACCTCTCAAAGCAGCATTATTTTCAATCCAACAGGGAGTCCTTAATATAAAATTAACTATGTTGAAAAAAAATTGCTAGCGTTTTTATTTTGGTGAACTAGAGATCCGACCAGAGGATGAACGTTCACAATGGCCTCACTTTGAGCACATTGAATCTCATTGCTTCGAAGTGCCAGTCCTCCAAGTCTGGAGCATATTGCATGACTGCTGACTGATGGGGTTTTCACTACAGCCCAGATGCAAATTATAATTTGTTGCCTGTGACGGCGGTGGAAAAATCCTGGCACGGGCACGATGGGCCGAATGGCTTCCTCCTGCGCTGTACAGTGCTTTATGATTCTTACACACATTGGGTGGATTTTGACTTTGGGCGATTAAGCGGCAGGGCCCCTATCCACGGCAAAGAGGCAGCTGCTATTTTGGGGTATTGGCCACCATTTTGAGACATCGACCCGCATAACTGGGGGCGCCAAACTGCAAGCAGCTGGACAACAGAGCAATGGTGTTAGAGGAAGATTGTGTGGTCAGCCATGTCATAGGCTACAGACACGAGTGAGACCATACCTGGAGTACTGCGTACAGCTTTGGTCTTATTAAGGAGGGATATACTTGCATTGGAGGCAGTTCAGAGAAGGTTCACAAAGTCGATTCCTGAGATGAAGGAGTTGTCTTATGAAGAAAGGTTGAGCAACTTGGGCCTATACGCATTAGAGTTTAGAAGAATGAGAGGTGATCTTATTGAAACGTATAAGATTCTGAGGGGGCTTGACAGGATAGATGCAGAGAGGATGTTTCCCGTCGTGGTGGAATCTAGAACTAGGAGGCATAATTTCAGAATAAGGGGTCGCCCATTTAAAACGGAAATGAGGAAGAATTTCTTCTCTGAGGATCATGAATCTTCAGAATTCTCTACCCCAGAGAGCTATAGAGGTTGGGGGTTGAATATATTTAAGGTGGAGATCGACTGATATTTGAATGATAGGGAAGTCAAGGTTTATGTGGAGCAGGCAGGAAAGTGGAGTTGACAAGATCAGATCAGCCATAATCTTACTGAGTGGCAGAGCAGGCTCGAGGGGCTAAACAGCCTACTATTGCTCCTATTTCTTATGTTTTCGGTCGAGAATGCCATGGTCACAGTCACCGATAGCTTGATACTGATATAAGCTGATAGCTTATGCAGCAAATATTTTTTTCCCCCCAATATGTCTTTTATTATTTTCGACTGCACTTGAAAATGTGCCAAAAAGGCAATTATCTGCTAATAAAAGCTGGACTGTGTTTAATAAAACAGTCACAGTGATTCAGATAAGGGTGAAGGATGCATATTGACCCATTCACTGTGTTAACTGGCAGATGTGCCAGTTCTAAATGTGACACAGCACATTGGAATTTAAACAAGTCGCTATGACCCACTGCAGGAAATTAAGCTTTAAAGGTAACTTCACTCCTAAGTTATGGGTTGTGCTGTTGCCTTTTTTAAAAAAAAAACAGTTCTGTAAATGAGTTTGTGAACCTGGAACATTACACTCTGCTTGTTGAACCTTTCTGGGGGCAAGACTTTATATGGCGCCTTTCACGTCCTCAGGATGTCCCAAAGCGCTTTACAACCGAAGTACTTTTTGAAGTGTCGTCATTGTTGGTCATACAGCTTCCCTTTTGCTTGAAGTCAAATTTTAAGCTCCCTACCTGTCAGTGCTTGTGAACCTGGAGCCTTACACTGTGTCAGCGGTGGTTCAGTTGGTAGCACTCTCGCCTCTGCGTCATAAACCTGAACACAAACATCTAGGCTTACACTCCAGTGCACTACTGAGGGAGTGCTGCACTGGAGGTGCTGTCTTTCAGATGAGACGTTAAAAGATCCCATAGCGCTATATCGAACAAGAGCAGGGGAGTTCTTGGCCAATATTTATCCCTCAATCAACATAATAAGTACTTCATTGATTGGAAACCGTTCTGGGACATCCTGAGGACAAGAAAGTTCATTACATTTGTTGGAGAATGTTTTATAAGCTACATATTACATAGAATCTAGGCTATTCCCAATCACTCAGTAAAATACAATTTCATATTGTTGCTTATCCAGCCTTATGGGGTATGGAGAGAAAGCAGGAAAGGGGTACTGAGGGAATGATCAGCCATGATCTTATTGAATGGTGGTGCAGGCTCGAAGGGCCGAATGGCCTACTCTTGCACCTATTTTCTATGTTTCTACAACCCCTCTACGTGACCTCTCCGCTACTCTCACTCTAACATTGTGCGCATTCCTCCCTCACATTGTCCCGCCAGTGCCTTCAGCCGCCTCAGCCCCACTTTCTAGAATTTCCTCCCTAAACCCATCGGCCTCTCCACCTCTCTTTACTCCTTTAAGACCCCCTTAAAACCCACCTCTTTGATGAAGATTTTTGGTCACCCGTCCTAATATCTCCTCCTTTGACTTGGTGTCCATTTATTTATATTGATCACATCTCCATACAGCACACCGGGACATTTTCCTACTTTAAAGACGCTATACAGTTGTTGTCGGATCACGTGCTTCAGTTCTGAGGGCACCTGACAAAGCACCAGTAAATGGTAAAGGACTGCTTGGTTTTCTATTTACTGTGTTACAGTGAGCCATCTCAAGGTTGAGATGACATTTTAATAAACCACTCACATTTTAAGAGTTAGTGATCTCTAACACATTGCAGAGTTGCCTTGTATCCGGGTGCAATATTTTATTGGCTTATTGTAAACCCTTTGACTTTCCACTCAAATAAATGACAAATATTTCAACACGCAGAGAACGTGATGCAAACACATAAACCTAGGAATGACTGTTCATGCTTTCAGAGGAACAAGACTTAACGCATTCAGATCACAGCCCTCTGTCGACTATTTTAGTGGAAGAATATGAACACGTTAATACAGATTATAATTTCTCAGCTGTAGTTTAGCATCATAACATCTCAGTTTTTCCTGAAAAATAACCGGGATGATTTTCAGCCTGCTGGTCTACAGTTATTTGACAATAAATGTTTTCAGTTACCCCCTGGGAATTCATCCTTTGCCAATAAAATGTTTGAAATGACTACATTCAGCGATGATAAATCACAGTGGAATACCACAGTAAGGAGTAAGGAAATGCAACCCTATTGGTCACCAGGTGTACTGTTTGTTGAGCCAAAATTCCAACCTGGTGGTGAAAAAAGAACATGTTACTGAGGCTGAGGTGGCCTTGATGTAGAAGGGGGACTAGCAATCGGCAGCATCACAGCATCCTCCTCCCACCCACAAGGAAACAAGCCTGGAGAAATAACAAGGAGATTGAACATTATGCCAAGCCACAACAGGACTTGGCAGGAGGTCCAAGAATGATTCAATAATGTCAAGATGACAAGTTAAGGAAAGATAGTGTTCAGTCATCAGGTCAAGAAGAACTCTGGGAGAGGCTCACTGCTGAATAAGCTATGTCCCAAATAACCTAAATGTCCAAGCTAATAGTTGCATTTGAGGAGAATACAGTTTACAAGTCCACTGAGCGTTGCTGTCATCTGAATCCAATTATTTGATATATTTATATATGTTGCTAAAGGCCTCTAGCATATTGAAATGCAACAGAATGTTAACCTACTAAATTTATTGTACATTAGCCTGTTCCTGTATTTGTTTTAATTATCTGGTTGATTAATTGTCTCTGATAGGAATAGAGTTCTGTTTCCAATCCTACATTAGTCTAAGAGTACAAGCAATGGGATATCAACACGCAATACCACGAAGTTAAATGAACTGCCGCAATTCTTCTTTTGCCAAGTTCGAGATTTTGGCTGGCTCGTTGATGGAGGTCCCAAGGACTTTCCCTTAAACGGTGATGGAAAATCTGAAAGCAGATCAAATCAGGGCAATTTTGCACAGCCTTGAGTATCTGGCTCAAATGAAAGTAGACCTTGACCTTGAGCTTGTTCCTCCATGGCTGGTCTGTGTCTCAGCTCCATTTACCCGCCTTGGTTTCATAATCCCTGAATACCGAGCAAACACACCCATCTCCGTTTTGAAATTTTCAAATGAGCTAGCCTCAACAGCTTTTTGGGGGCGAGAGTTCCAATTCTGTGTGTCCTTATTCTGGACTCCCCCTCACCAGAGGAAATAGTTTATCTCCATCTACCCTATCAAATCCTTCAATCATCTTAATACTCAAGAAATACAAACCTCGTCTATGCAACCTCGCCTCATAATTTTACTATTTTAGCCCCGGTATCATGTGCTGCACCCACATCCTTCCTGAGGTGTGGTGCCTGTAACTGAATGCAGTCCAAATGCAGTCTTTATACAACCTTAGCATAACTGCCACACTTTTGTAATAAAGGCTAACATTCCACTCGCCTTTTAATTATTTTTTTGTACTTGTCTTTTCCCCCCCCACACACACACACACTTCATTTATATACATTTCGCATTTATAATTATTATATTCAATCTGACCCTCCTAAATGTGGTTAACATAACATGATGCAGTGGTACATTAACAATAATAAAGTTAGAATCCGCACATTGCATAAGTTGTAATAAATAAAGTGGTTGATAACTTTGGAGAGGGAGTCCGAGGGTAAGGGGATTTTGGGGATTTTTTTTACCATTTTTCCACAGAGAAGATTTGGGAAGTAGAGTTATGTTTAAATGTTAGGTTTTTTAAAGCAGTGTATTCACAATTTTAAAAAAATGATCAGATAAAGGTGGTTAAAATGCTAATGAGCTAAGCTTTGATGTTGTTTCCCTATTGACTATAAATAATAAACACTTTATTAGCCTATTTCAATGAACATTTCACACCCATTGTGTTGGTAACTCTCTGATCCCTTTTGGCTGTGAACACAGAGTGATAAAAACAGAAAGAGGCACAAGCAGTCAGGTCTACAAACAGAAAGCTGCAATAGCAAATTTTGGTCAGGCTCAGAAGGGAAAATGCAGGAGGTTATGAGGAGTTATAAATGTTTTAGATGGAAGTAAGATGATCTCCTGACATGGGGAAGCATAGTATGTTCATTTTATATATATTCAAGGATAATTATAATAATTAATCATATGCACACTCACTGTGAAGTAAAGCAACTTGGTAATTTGTATCCGGCATTGTCTTTCCAAATGTTTTGTCAGTCTGTCTTTGCACAGATGAAGAAGCATGTGAAAGACATAAGTATCCAGTTCGGATCACAAGATAGTATTGATTTACCCTGTATTATTCTTTCTTATAGTTAGATATTGGACAGTATGAGTACATCCCAAAATGTAAGATGCTGAACCCACTCATGGGAATGAGCACCGTTGCTGTGCCTGAGAGAAAGTTTTAAGGCAAGACCCTAAACTTGTAACAGACCAACACGTAACAGTACAGGTGCAGCGTCGAGAATCCAGAACCCTCGGGACCGAAGTCATTCCGGATTCCGGGCTTTTCCGGACTTTCGATCGTCTTTCTGACGTCACGAATCCGGAAATGCCCGAGCCCAGGTTCACTCCGGATTTTTGACACTGCACCTATACCAAGTCACACTGCCTCCTGAGCGGCCTGCCTACCCCACTGCGCGGCCCATTCCAATTTTTGCACGTGCGCGGTATATACGTGAAAGCTGGTGAGCGGCCTGCGCGGACCTTGTCGATGACTGTGCGGCCGCGCAGCTTAAGGGGCACATTTGGTCACAAAGTGAATCCACAATTCTTCACGTGGAATTTACAGCACAGTGGTCGCCCATTTTCCCCCAATGTTTATACGCCGCACGAGCCTCCTCTCACTCTAATGATCTCTTCCCACCAATGTTCCCATTAAACTGTGTGGCCGAGCAGCAATCTAGACGTCCTGCATAGGACGCTCACCGGCTTTTAAATGGAAGCAAAGCACGTGCAAAAATCTGAATGGGCCACGCACCCCCCCCCAAAAATGAGAGAACATTTCTTCCCAGTTCTAGCTCTCCACCACTTCTGTCGACTCCTGCTTGGTATCTAAATTGTCAGATTGCTTGTCCGACATCCAGTACTGGATGAGCAGAAATTTTCTCCAATTAAGAATTGGGAAGACCGAAGCCATTATCTTTGGTCCCCGCCACAAACTGCGTTCTCTAACCTCTGACTCCATCCCTCTCCCTAGCATCAATCTGAGGGTGAACAAGACTATTCGCAACCTAGGTGTCATATTTGACCCTGAAATGAGTTTCCAGCCACATATCCACGGCATAACTAAAACCGCCTTTTTCCATCTTCGTAATATTACCTGCCGCTGCCTCAGCTCTTCTGCTGCTGAAACCCTCATCCATGCCTTTTTTACCTCTGGACTTGACTTCTCTGACTCACTCCTGGCAGGTCTTCCACATTCCACACTATGTAAACTTGAAGTCATCCAAAACATAGCAGCCTGTGTCCTAACTCGCACCAAGTCAAGATCACCCATCACCCCTGTGCTTTCTGACCTACATTGGCTCCCAGTTAAACAACGCCTCGATTTTAAAATTCTCATCCTTGTTTACAAATCACTCCATGGACTTGCCCCTCCCTATCTCTAATCTTTTTCAGCCTTACAATCCTACAAGATGTCTGCGCTCCTCAAATTCTGGCCTCTTGAACATCCCTCATTATAACTGCTCAACCATCGGGGGACGTGCCTTCAGCTGCCTGGGCCCTAAGCTCTGGAACTCCCTCCCTAAACCTCTGCGCTCTCTACTTCTCTTTCCTCATTTAAGATGCTCCTTAAAACCTACCTCTTTACACAAGCTTTTGATCATCTGCCTTAATTTCTTCTGTGGCTCGGTGTCAAATTTATCTGTTTGTCTGTAACATTGTTGTGAAGCACCTTGGGACGTTTTGCTATGTTAAAGGCGCTAGATAAATAAAAGTTATTATTATTGCTCCCATATGTCTCTATTCCTTCCTCATGTATGCATCAAGCCTCTCCTTAAATCTGTCAATAAACCAACCAACATCTGTTTTTGATTAAGCAGCAATTCAACTCTGCCCACCCTTGGGCAACGAAATCAATAGCAACTTCAGTAAAGACCTGGACTTTTCCCATCACGATGTACCCAAGTCACGGGGTGACTCCGCAACCTTAAGAGCTCATTTATCTTCATTTTACTATTTTCCGTGCTGATGTGACCTTTTGTTCTCATCATCTGTCGTAATCGTTCAGCTCATTTACCTAAGGCTCGCCAAAAGCAACAGCCTAACTGCTGACAAGTGCCAAAAAAACCTTTCATGTTTTGCAATTAATAGGTATTCACAATCACTCTGCTTTGCCAAGCTAGTTTTGTCACAGAGCTGCAGGCCAGTGACAATGCAAAATCCCAACCGTTAATAAAATGTTGCTCAGGATAGTTTTTAGCTTTGCTGAAGCTGAGGGTGACGGCCAGCCATCTGTTTCCAATCGGCTGCAACACTCAACAGCTAAGGGTTTCACTATGGACGCTGGGCTTTCTTGATGAGCAAGTCAACACTTAAACTGCTGATTGTGTATTGGTAGATGTTGGCAAGAAGTGGAGTGGCTCAGTCAAATTCCATTAAAATTACCACATAGGGGAGGAAATGCTGTACAGAAAAGAATGCTGATAGAATATTAATTAACTCTTAACAGAGGGAGGAGAGGGGTTAGGAGAACATTTATTGTGCAGAAGGTTGGAGCATGGGATCCTTTGCCACAGGGAATGGTTGAGGAAGAGATCATTGCATCTTTTAAGGGAAAATTGGGTTATATATTTGAAGCAGAGGAAGATACAGGACTATGGGAAGAGTGGGATTGTTTTAGATTGCTCTAAGAAAGAGCTGACATAGACACAGTGGGCTGAATGGCCTCCCTCTCTTCACTAAACATCTATGGTCTAATTCATACTGGTGCATTTCTAAGGCTTAATTTATTAATCATTAAAAGTGATGTAGCGTTGAGATTTCTGCAGCTTTGTCAAATCTAGTGGGGTAGTTTTAAGCTTGGGACATTGATTTTATCCCAAAAGCTGTAACTGCCTATATATATTGGAATCCTCTCAGTTTCTGAATCCCAATATTCCCTAATCAAGAGGTGGAGCCTTGGTCAGGGTCCATCTGGAGTATTGCAGTCAATTTTGGCACCTCAGGAAAGATATATTGGCCTTGGAGCGGTACAGTGCAGCTTCGCCAGTAGGATATCAGGCCTTAAATGGTTAGATTATGAGGATAGGTTGCATAAACTTAGTTTGTATTGAGTTTCGACAGTTGAGGGATGATCTAATTGAGGTGTTTAAAATGATAAAGAAATACAATAGGGTAGGTACAGAGGGGCCGATTTTGATCAAGGCCTCCGCCCGCCCAATGGCCGCTGAGGTACCGGACGGCACTTTGGGCGGGATATTCATCGCTGAGGTCCCTCAAAGGTCAGCGGGCGGCAAATGGACAACGTACGCCGCCATTCTGGGCGGCAACGGACGAGAGGTCTCATTCTCAGCGGCAGAGGCGCTTGCCGCCCAAGTGCCACCGAGGATGGAGTCGGTGCCCACGGAGGATCGAAGACCTGAAAAAAAAAAATCATCAGTAGAAAATTTAAAAAACTATCGGAAGACCTTCAGGGGACCCCATCCAGGTAAGTCGATGTGGAAAAAAATATATAAAATGTTAACTAACATTTTTTTCAGGATCTTCATAGTTACCGTCGAGGACAGACCAGCCTCCAGCCAGCGGTCCACCCCCGTCCTGGCACTGACTTCTGCCCGCATCAATCTGGGTGCTCGGCGGGCGGGAGCTCAGTTGCGCCACTCGGCCGCCCGTTGACGTCAGCGGGCGGTTCCCGGCGGCTCTCCCCTCCCTCCCACCTGCTCCAGGCCACCTCGAAAGTGGCACTGGGCGGATCTTCCAGAGGACTGTCGGCGGCAGTGGGCGGTGAGTTGATCAATTTTGGCCCTAGAGAAACTATTTCCTCTGGTGGGTGACTCCAGGGAACGGGGTGTGATCTTATGAGGAGCTAGCTCGGTTAGGAGAGAAATCAGGAAGCATTGTTTTCAGACAGAGTAGTGGAAATCTAGAACTCTCTGCCCCATAAAGCTGTGGATACTGGTCAGAAACCCTGGGGCTGTATGTGCACAAATCTTTGAAAATGGCAGAACAAGTTGAGAAGACTGTTAAAAAGGCATCTGGGAATCCTGGCTTTATAAATAGAGGAACAGAGTACAAGAGCAAGGAAGTTATGTTAAACCTTTATAAAACACTAGTTAGACCCCAGCTGGCCGATTGTGGCCAATTCTGGGCACCTCACTTTAAGAATGATGTCAAGGCCTTGAAGAGAGTTACCAGAATGGTACCAGAGATGCGGGTCTTCAGTTAGGTGGACAGACTAGAGAAGCTGGAATTGTTGTCCCTAGAGCAGAGGAGGTTAAGGGGAGATTTGATAGAGATGTTCAAAATCATGAAGGATTTTGATAGAGTAAATAGAGAGAAATTGTTGCCACTGGCAGAACGGGCGATAACCCAGAGCACACAGATTTAAGGTAAACGAACCAGAGGCGACATGAGGGAAAAAAGATTATGCAGCGAGTTGTTCTGATCTGGAAAGCACTGCCTGCAAGGGTGGTGGAAGCAGGTTCAATAGTAACTTTCAAAAGGGAGTTGGATAAATACTTGAGCGGGGGAAAAATGAAAAATGTGCAGAGATCTGGGGAAAGAGCAGGGGAGTAGGACTAATTGGATAGATCTTTCAAAGTGACAGCACTGGTACGATGGGCTGAGTGGCCTCCTATGCTATAATTCTATAATTTAAATTTTTAAGACTAAGATTTATAGATTTTTGTTGGGTAAGGGTATCAAGGAATATGGAACAAAGGCGGGTAAATGGAGTTAGGGTGCAGATCACCATGATTAATAGAATTGCAGAATTGGCTCAAAGGGCTGAATGTTCTTAAATGTCATTACTCATTCCATTCTGATAATGATAAGGATGTTGTGAGAATCTCCTACAGGTGTTCAGTTGATTGGCCACTATTAGCCTTGTACTCCTAAATATATTACCATATCTCCTTAGACTAATCTGTTGGAAAAATCCCAAAGTGCAAATCTGTGGGGAAGAGACAATCTCCCTCAGTACATGTAAGGAACTCCAGTTATGGTTTTGAAGTCCCCTGACCAAACAGTGCTAACCTTTGGATTCATCTTTCTTAGCATGATTTCAACATCTACTAATGTCTGTGACCTCAAACATCACAGCTATGTGACAATTTCAGCTGGATCAAGTTCAGACATACATTTTGTGTGTGTCCAGCTGCACTGGCCCATATAGATCTTCAAGAAATTGGACCAAACTTTGTTTTTAAATACTCTTCCTGAGCCAACTAGCCCTTAGTCCTCCGTCCAACTCTTATCTCCTGTGTGAAGGTAAGAATCGGAAGAATTGGCCTCAATATCTCTATAAACACATCGAGTGGAGGTTTGCACCGTTTGCCCACAACCACACAACCTTCGGCACCTGTGTCGTGGCCAATTTAAAACTTTCAGTGAGATGATTGTAGAGGAGGAAGTACATCTTCGATCAGATCCCAAACCCACGCTGAATCCTCAGGCCATTTTTAACTCGGCCTGGACATGTTTTTTGTTTTGTGATGTGGTTTTAGTGTTGACCATTGCATGAGAAATAGGGATTTGAAGGGGCATTATGAAAATAGAACACATCTGTCCCCAAAAAACCCTCATCTTTCTTGCTGTTGTTAAACCACACCTCACAGATTGCTTGCCGAGTATGGGGATGTCTCAGTTCCGCTGTTGATAACTGTAAATATTTTCAACATCATTGAACACTAAGTGACACAGCATCATCGACCTGGTATATTCAGGCTTCACCACAAGATAATGATGCTTTCTCCTGGAGTGATTTATACACATGGTCAGAAAGCAGAGGTGTGTTGCTAACTTGTAGCCCAAAAAAGGTTTATTTAGTTCATTATTAATTACATTAATTTAACTGTGTAATAGAAAGGCTGCAGCATAGAAAGCTGTTCTTGTCGAAATGAAGTATAATTCAGATGAGGTGACAGGGAAGCACAGTATCGTATGCATATTCCAGTCTGTTAATGATGGGCTCCGCAATTAATAGATAGAATGTCCAGATTAGTTAGTGAACATAAGAGCATAAGAAATAGGAGCAGGAGTAGGCCATACGGCCCCTCGAGCCTGCTCCGCCATTTAATACGATCATGGCTGATCCGATCATGGACTCAGCTCCACTTCCCTGCCCACTCCCCATAACCCCTTAATCCTTTATCGGTTAAGAAACTGTCTATCTCTGTCTTAAATTTATTCAATGTTCCAGCTTCCACAGCTCTAGGAGGCAGCGAATTCCATAGGTTTACAACCCTCTGAGGGAAGAAATTCCTCCTCATCTCAGTTTTAAAGTAACCCTTGGCTGACATTTGGCTAAAGGGGCCGAATCCCTTCATTTATTTTGTTTGTGGTCACTGAATATCACTCAGATTCTGCCACCGACAGTTTGCCAAATATAGAAGTGTTTAAGGATATTTGTGAGGAATTTTCCTTGAGAGCTC
Source organism: Pristiophorus japonicus (assembly GCF_044704955.1). Lineage (NCBI taxonomy): Eukaryota > Metazoa > Chordata > Chondrichthyes > Pristiophoridae > Pristiophorus > Pristiophorus japonicus. The sequence goes on from NC_091978.1 coordinate 357,026,330, forward strand.
CTGCCTCCTCCCAGTCGGCTGCTGCAACTTTGGCGTAAGATTGGCGTAAACTCCATTCACACGTCAATCTCGGGTTTCCACCTATCTTACGCCGGAGTTATGGCAGGGGATCCAGAGAATCCCCAAGGGAATTCCCAGCAAATGACCCTGAAAATCCACAAGGGCCCTCCTGTGGGAGACCAGTAGAACCTCTCCCCACCACCCACCCCTCCCCAAAAAAATGGTAGACATCCCTGTGGACCTTCAGGGAAATCACTGGGGTAGCAGTTCCGCTACACTATCAGGAACAGCATCCTCCGAATTAGCGACTGCAGGCTGTAGGTAAAAACCACTACCATGGTTCTCACTCTACCTGACCAGGGGACAGTGTAGATGAGGGCAGGACATGGCTAAGTAAAGGAACGATTCCCTAATTGTAACAATAGTTGCTGCATGTTGGTGTCAGCTTTGGCTCATGGTAGCACTCTTGCTAAGTCGGAAGGTCACCGGTTCAAGCACCACCCGAGAGGCTTGAGTACATAATCTAGGCTGGTGCTTCAGTGCAGTACAAAGGAAGTGCTACACATGATTGAGGTGCCCTCTTGTGGATCACATGCTAACCTGAGAGTCTACCTGTTCAGATGGATGGATCCCATTGCACACTTCAAGAAGGAGCAGGGAGATGTAATGGCCAACATTTAACTCTTAACCAACACCTCCACAAACTGATTATCTGGTCATCATCTTACAGTTGTCTACATAACAACAATGCCTGCACTTCAAGACTATTTAATTGGCTATGAGGTGCTTTGGGACCTCCTGAGGTCCTTTCTTATTTTAACAAATTAATGCCCTCAAGCAAGGTGGGTATAACTAATACTCAGATTAAGGCAAATAAATAAGTTGGATAGCTCCTATAAACATTGTCACTTTTTAAAAATCCATTCTCAGGATGTAGGCGTCGCTGGCAAGGCCGGCATTTATTGCCCATCCCTAATTGCCCTTGAGAAGGTGATCCGCCTTCTTGAACCGCTGCAGTCCGTGTGGTGAAGGTAAAATAAAATAAAGAAAAGAAAGACTTGCATTTAAACCGAGGTCCTGTCTGCTCTCTGGGTGGATGTAAAAGATCCCCTGGCACTATTTTGAAGAAGAGAAGGGCAGTTATCCCCGGTATCCTGACCAATATTTATCCCTCAATCAATATTAAAAAAAACATTATCTGGTCATTATCACGTTGCTGTTTGTGGGAGTTTGCTGTGTGCAAATTGGCTGCTGCGTTTCCCACATTACAACAGTGACTACACTCCAAAAGTACTTCATTGGCTTAAAGAGCTTTGAGATGTCCGGTGGCCGTGAAATGTGCTATATAAATGCAAGTCTTTCTTTCTTTATATAGCTCCTGCCACGACCACCGAATGTCCCAAAGCGCTTTACAGCCAATTAAATACTTTTTGAAGCGTAGTCACTGTTGTAATGTAGGAAATGCAGCAGCCAGTTTGCACACAGCAAGCTCACAAACAGCAATGTGAAAATGACCAGATCATCTGTTTTGGTGGTGTTGAATGATGGATGAATATTGGCCAGGACACCGAGGATAACTCCCTTCCTCTTCTTCGAAATAGTTCCATGGATTCGTTAACGTCCACTTGAGACAGTAAGCAGGGCCTCGGTTTAACGTCTAATCCGAAAGACGGCATCTCCGACAGTGCAGCACTCCCTCAGTATTGCACTGAAGTGTCAGCCTAGATTTTCGTGCCCAAGTCCCTAGAGTGGGACTTGTAACCCACAATCTTCTGACTCAGAGGCGAGCGTGCTACCCACTGAGCCACTGGCTGACACTGCCACAGAGCCGTTCGGGAGGGAGTTGCAGGATTTTGACCCAGCGACGATGAAGGAACAGCGATATATTTCCAAGTCAGGATGGTGTGTGACTTGGAGGGTAGTGGTGCTCCCATGTGCCTGCTACCTTCTACGTGGCAGAGGATGTGGGAAACTCGGCAATGACCATACTTGGCACATCTGTCTGTTTCTTCGACACCACCCATCCCTGACTTTCTGAGATTGTCCAGTACTTAACCTAGTTCATCCATACCCTGCATCAAATCACTTATGGTCAGGATTTAAATCAGCCACTATAGAAAAGGCACCACACATTTGAAATTTAAAAAACACGCAGAAAAGAATTGGTTTGAATTCACTTTTCAAGTGTATCCACAAATATACCTTTATACATCTACTTATATGGAGTGTTGTGGAAAGGTGCGTTGAGTGAAAAATACTTGCTACTGGGAGTGTGGCCTTGGTGGAATAGCTTAGAAGTTAGATTGTGCGTTATTCTGTGTTTTTTTGGCGGTTGCTAATTGCTAATCTGGGTCATTATTTTCAGCCAGGAGTGATGGCTGTCAACGATCATCATTATCATTAGTTGATAATGTCAAACTATAGGGTCACTTTCTGAGCATTGCTGGGGATGAGGTATTACAGGCAACATAACTGGTTTACCGTTGCCAACATTCTAGGATTGTACTGGAATTGAAGATTAAACTGCCGACGCTGCTGTGAGCAACTCGGGAGAAAAATCAAAGAGACATTTAAAAGAAATTATGGATTTTGTTTCATTTTCTTTGAGCATTTTTGTGTATTAAAGAAAAACTTTCATTTATATAGCGCCTTTCATGACCACCTAACATCTCAAAGTGCTTTACAGCCAATGAGGTTCTTTTGGAGTGTAGTCGCTGTTGTAATGTAGGAAACGCAGCAGCCAATTTGCACGCAGCAAACTCTCACAGACAGTGATGTGATAATTACCAGATAATCTGTTTTTGTTATGTTGATTGAGAGATAAATATTGGCCAGGACACCGGGGATAACTCCCCTGCTCTTCTTCGAAATAGTGCCGTGGGATTTTTTTACGCGCCACCCGAGAGGGCGAGCGGGGCCTCGGTTTAATGTCTCTTCCAAAAAACGGCACCTCCGATGGTGCAGCTCTCCCTCAGCACTGCACTGCAGTTACAAAAATATTAGTGATTGGGGGATAAAAGGTTGTTTGACTGATGGTCATGAATCATCCAATCAGATAACGAGGAGTTTGTTCGCCTTCCAATGGCTGCGGAAAGACGGTGCGTTGTGAAGATGGACGTGTCTGGCGACCACGGGGGATCTTATGATGAAACCTTTAGGAGTATGTCCAACCGCAGTGGGTGAACCTACTCGGGTTTCTCTGATGTACCGAAAGTGGGCGACCCACTTCGCAGCTCAGGTTGATAATGATGACCGATGGCAGCACTTTTACCTGAAAAGAATGCCCCATCAGATTCAATATTAGGAATCTCACCTCTAGGTAAGAAGTCCCACTCCCGAGATTCGAGCACATAATCCAGGCTGACCCTAGAGTTTAGAAGATTGAGAGGTGATCTAATTGAAACATATAAAATTCTTACAGGGGCTTGACAGGGTTAATGTTGAAAAAATGTTTCTCCTGGCTGGGGAATCTAGAACATGGGGGTCACAGTCTCAGAATAAGGGCTCGGCCATTTAGAACTGAGATGAGGAGAAATTTCTTCACTCAAAGGGTAGTGAATCTTTGGAATTCTCTACCCCAGAGAGCAGTGGAAGCTCAGTCGTTGAGCACATGGTATTGACATGGATAGAGAACTGGTTGGCAGACAGGAAGCAAAGAGTAGGAATAAACAGGTCCTTTTCAGAATGGCAGGCAGTGACTAGTGGGGTATCGCAAGCTTCAGTGCTGGGACCCCAGCTATTTACATTAATGATTTAGACAAAGGAATTGAATGTAATATCTCCAAGTTTGCAGATGACACTAAGCTGGGTGGCAGTGTGAGCTGTGAGGATGATGCTAAGAGGCTGCAGGGTGACTTGGACAGGTTAGGTGAGTGGGCAAATGCATGGCAGATGCAGTATAATGTAGATAAATGTGAGGTTGTCCACTTTGGTGGCAAAAACAGGAAGGCAGAATATTATCTGAATGGTGACAGATTAGGAAAAGGGAGGTGCAATGAGACCTGGGTGTCATGGTACATCAGTAATTGAAAGTTGGCATGCAGGTACAGCAGGCGGTGAATAAGGCAAATGGTGTGTTGGCCTTCATAGCGAGAGGATTTGAGTATAGGAGCAGGGCGGTCTTACTGCAGTTATACAGGGCCTTGGTGAGGCCACACCTTGAATATTGTGTACAGTTTTGGTCTCCTAATCTGAGGAAGGACATTCTTGCTATTGAGGGAATGCAGCGAAGGTTCACCAGACTGATTCTTGGGATGGAAGGACTGACATATGAAGAAAGACTGGATCGACTAGGCTTATATTCATTGGAATTTAGAAGAATGAGAGGGGATCTCATAGAAACATATAAAATTCTGACGGGATTGGACAGGTTAGATGCAGGAAGAATGTTCTCGATGTTGGGGAAGTCCAGAACCAGGGGTCACAGTCTAAAGATAAGGGGTAAGCCATTTAGGACCGAGATGAAGAGAAACTTCTTCACCCAGAGAATTGTGAACCTGTGGAATTCTCTACCACAGAAAGTTGTTGAGGCCAGTTCGTTAGATTTATTCAAAAGGGAGTTAAATGTGGCCCTTACGGCTAAAGGCATCAAGGGGTATGGAGAGAAAGCAGGAATGGGGTACTGAAGTTGCATGATCAGCCATGATCATATTGAATGGTGGTGCAGGCTCGAAGGGCCAAATGGCCTACTCCTGCACCTATTTTCTATGTTTCTATGTTCAAGACAGAGATCGAGAGATGTTGGGGAACTAAGGGATTTGGGGATAGTGCGGGAAGGTGGAGTTGAGGTAGAAGATCAGCCATGATCTTATTGAATGGTGGAGCAGGCTTGAAGGGCCAAATGGCCTACTTCAGTGCCTATTTCTTATGTCCTAATGTTCAGTGCAGTACTGAAGGAATGCTGCACTGTCGGAGGTGACGCCTTTTGGAAGAGACGCAAAGCCAAGGCTGAGTCTGTCCTCACGGATGGACGTAAATGATCCCAGGGCATTATTGAAAGAAGAGCAGGGGAGTTCTCTATATATCCTGGCCAAGACGTATACATCAACCAATACCACTGATTAACTGGCCTTATATCTCATTTGCTGTTGTTGGGACCGTGCAGTGTACAAATTGGCTGTCATATTTGCTATATTACAATAGTGACTGAACTTCATAAGTATTTTGTTGGCTTGGGGATACCTGAGCATGTGGAGGGTATGATATAAATGTACATTCTTTCTTTTATTAGTTTTTGCAGTGCTTTAAAACTCAGATTGATAAATTTATAGTCTGATATAAATGCATTCATGTGACATTAATATTTTAAACATGTATATAATAGATTGCTAATGGGGAAACAAGTAAGTGATGGTTACCACAGTTTGGCACCGTTGTCCAGTAAGTTACTAATCCTGTATAGTGGTTTAGTAAAATTCATTTCTTATTTTCAATTTTATGCGACACACAATCCCTTTGTTCGTCGGTAGAAGAAATGATGGTAGATGAATGCAGTTAATCCTTGTGATGGTGTAAAATTCTGATGAATTCCAGGGAGGGCGCAGATAGTACAAGCTTAAAACTGGGACTTTGTAGGCCAGTTGTTGCTATAGTGATGCACCTTGCTCACAAAGGCCCAGTCCCAAACCTGCCAGTTCCCTCTGTCAACTGGCGACAGATCCATTCTCTAGATATACTTCAAATGTCTCCGCTGTGGTCTTCTCATCCTGTTATTAACAGATACCACTAGAGTGTAAGACATAAGAAATAGGGCAGGAGTAGGCCCTACGGCCCCTCGAGCCTGCTCCGCCATTCAATAAGATCATGGTTGATCATCGACCTCAACTCCACTTTCCCGCCCGATCTCCATATCCTTTGATTTCCCCTAGAGTCCAAAAATCTATCTGTCTCAGCTTTGAATATATTCAGAGACTCAGCATCCACAGCCTTCTGGGGCAGAGAATTCTGAAGATTCACAACCCTCTGAGTGAAGAAATTCCTCCTCATCTCTGTCTTAAATGACTGACTCCTTATCCTGAGACTGTGACCCCTAGTTCTAGACACTCCAGCCAGGGGTAAACACCCTCTCAGCATCTACCCTGTCAATTCCCTTCAGAGTATTTTCAGGAATCTACAAGTAAGCTCTTTTTTTTTTTTAGCTAAACATTTACGAGATGAGGAAGTCATCTATCAGGTTTTCACACTGTCTGGTCCGAGAGAAAATTAAACATTATCTCAAGTTTTTTTAAACTAAAAAAATATTCCAGACCACTGAACTTTGTGCATTCTAGAAACCTATTTACTTGCACCCCCAACCCATAACCTAGAATAAAAACACTTGATCAAAGGGACAGACCGAATGAAAAAGGACTGCCCAGTGTCAGGGCACAAGATGATGAGACTGATTGGAACGTAGCCAGCGTTATAAGGACCATCACTGATAGACTGCAGCAAACCATCACACATTAATGATGTTTATTAACATGTTCAGTGGGAACGTTGAAAAACAAAATCAACTGAGGACACCAGCAACATAACTTCAAAGAAAAACCAACAGTTTGCAGGAGTAAAAATATCAGGATTGTAATCCCAGCCAAAGATAGTGACTAACCCACAAGGTTTTTTTACTCCACTAATGTGCCAAAACCTTCATCATGATGGCCTAGAGTTGGAATGGATGCGCCAAGTATGGTAATCAATCTCTGTCCAACTGCTGCTCTACAATTATCATCACTCACTTTCTCCAGTGTGTGGACTGCGTGATGCTTTCCCTGAACTCCATGAAAACGCAGAAGCAGTGCCGAGCCGTTGAAAGATCTAAGAATCGATTTTGAGATATGGATTATTCATTAGCTACACACATCTTCATTCAGTTTAGTCCTGAGTGGGCCATATGGGTCCTTAATGTGTCATATGCGAGGGATCAGCCTTTATGTCAAAGGTTTCAACAACCCGTCAAGAGGGCTTGTATTTGACTTGAAGATGGAGACTGTGTACATCCAGGAGACTGTGTACATCCAGAAGACTCACTTCCCAGTGATGAAAGCACTCTGGTTAAACAAAAGATAAATATGAACATACAAAAAAAATTGGACAGGAAATGGCCACCTAGTCTGTCCCATACAGTTGTAATGCCTTATCAGCACATCAAGAGACTCCTTACCCCCTTGGTGCCATGTAGTCCCCTTGGGAGAGGTTAAAAAACAGATCAAAAACCCAAGGCCAATAAGGGAAAAAAATCTGGAATTTTCTTCTCCGACTCCTCTAGACAATCGAAACTAATCGGGTAGACTATGACTTATATTATTTGGAACCTACCTCTTGTATGATGCGATCTCCAGCCTAGCTAGGATCTGGTCCAGCTCTCTCTCCTGAAGTAGGAAGATTCGGTGAGCGAGAGATCAGGTGTGGCGCAGCGGCACGTAGAGTGGAGAGGCAATTCCAATCCCCCATTCTGCTGAATGGTTGATTTCAGCCATGCTGCTGTAGGGAAGTACTGAGCAGAGACTAGGAGAGCCACCACGAAAGGAAGGAGACATGGGTGGGAGGCACAAGAGATCCTACCATGGGAGATCCAGCTGACGCCCTTCTTCAGGTGGGGTCCAGATTTCGCAGGGTCGGCATTGGAAAGCCACCTGAGCAATCGTGTCTTCTCCAGTCATTGAAGGATGTGACGAGCACCCTGTGTTGTTGACTGATGAGCGTGACTGTTCAATAGATCATCATCATCATCATAGGCAGTCCCTTGAAACGAGGATGACTTGCTTCCACACCAAAAAGGGATGAGTTCACAGGTGTTTCAATGAAGGACCTAATATTCCGGATCCCGAACTACATGTTGAAGGGTAGAAGATGCCTGTGCGTGGATTTTTTTAAACGTGTGGTGGCCGTTGCACACCAGCCACGGCACGGACTTGTCAGAGTTAGGTCTTGGTCCGGTGGCAAGGATTAACCAAGACGACTGGAGACCAGCTCTGCTGCATGGACCTAATGCGCACACATATCGCAGTGTGGGTTGCCCCGTGCTGCCTCTGGGCCCTCGCCTCTCCTGGGCCCCGATCACATCCCTCTACGAACTCTTGCCGTTCCTTCGCCTCGACCTCGGCGCTCCTGCTGTACCTGCCCGCACTGCAGTCAGCCGTCGCCCTCCTGCAGCAGCAAGCACTGCTCCCTGCAGTGGCATGCCACCACACGCTGCTCCCTCTAATGGCCCCATCCAGTACCTAAGCTCAGTCAGTGCATCTCTGGTGAAGGCTGTAGAGACTGCGGGTTCCAATCTTCAGCAGGTTACGGAGATCGAGCCTCTTCTCAGTATCATCGCTGATGATTCACTGCCTGTGGGGAGCTGGGTGCTGCAGCCATTCTAGTTTGTAATATCAAATCATTAGGGATGCCTTAAAAGTTGTGTTCTGGCAGATCGTACATGATTATGTTATATTGTTTTGGTATCCTGAAAAGACCCTGTCTGTGCTTGAAGGATTCAAGACAGCTGCTACTTAATAACCTAAGAGTTCAACTCCTATAGGGAAACAATAATGAAAATATTCAGCTCCAAAAAGTCACAAGCTGGAAAGAAAAAAGTATTCTTTAATCGTTCTTCGGGATGTGGGTGTCACTGGCAAGGCCAGCATTTATTGCCCATCCTTAGTTGCCCTGAGAAGGATGTGGTGGGCCGCCGCCTTGTACCGCTGCAGTCCGTGTACATTACAACAGAGACGACACTTCAAAAGTATTCCATTGGCTGTAAAGCGCTATGGGACATCCTGAGGTTGTGAAAGAGGCCTTTCCTTTAGGTGTCAGCTGTGGCTCAGTTGGTTGCACAGGCGCCTCGGAGTCAGAAGGTTGTGGGTTCAAGTCCCACTCCAGGGAGTCGAGCACAAAAATCAATGCTGATGCCCCTGTGCAGTGTTGAGGGAATGCTTCACTGTCAGAGGTGCTGCCTTTCGGATGAAACCTTAAACCGAGGCCCCGTCTGCTCTCTCGGGTGAAAGATCCCACGGCATTATTTCGAAGAAGAGCAGGGGAGTTGTCTCAGGTGTATCCCTCAATCAACATAACAAAAAAAAAACAGATTATCTGGTCATTATCACATGGTTTGTGGGAGCTCGCTGTGCGCAAGCTGGCTGCTGTGTTTCCCACATTACAACAATGACTACACTCCAAAAGTACTTCATTGGCTGTAAAGCGCTTTGAGATGGTCGTGAAACGCGCTATATAAATGCAAGTCCTTTCCTTTATGACGCTGACACTGCGATCTTGGGGGTGTTCAGATTTGTGGTAGTGCCAAATGGTGGCTCGGCGACCCGGTTTAGCACTCGGCCCGAGTTCCGTTCCCGTTGACTTCGGCCCGAGATGAATTTAAACCGGTTGGAGTACTGATTACCACGCAGACCCGTTGAACTTTGTTCTTGCTCTTCATGGTGTAATCAGAATAAGATCCTATGACTGTGTTGCTTTGTAAACACACTTAGGGCCAGCCATCAGTCTACAGAATAGTAAACAAGGGACTGCGATGCTGCCTGTAATATTTTAACCCTTCAACAGATGACTGCACTGGGGGATCATACGTCTCTTTAACCCAGTCAAATTCAACGTGACGCACAAAGCTATAATTGTACTGCAGCTGTAAACTAGTACTTGTTACTCTTTTTCAGCTTAAAGTGTAACCAGCGTAAAGCTGTGTTCCTCGCTTTTAGTAAGTTCTTTGTGGGTCTAGTTTCTAGAGACTGTATCGCAAAGCGGCCCACAGCAATTCGGCAGCCCTTATTACACTCATAGAATCATAGCAATGTACAGCACGGAAGGAGGCCATTTCGGCCCATCGTGTCCGCGCCGGCCAACAAAGAGCTATCCAGCCTAATCCCATTTTCCAGTTCTTAGTCCGTAACCCTGTAGGTTACAGCACTTCAAGTGCACATCCAAGTACTTTGTAAATGTGGTGAGGGTTTCTGCCTCTACCACCCTTTCAGGCAGTGAGTTCCAGACCCCCATGAAGAAATTTCCCCTCAAATCCCCTCTAAACCTCCTACCAATCCGCGCGGATTTCTTCTCCATGAATGGAATAGGTAATCGGGCGGAGTTTAAAATCGGCAGCCGATTCGCTGCCGCCCGTTTTTTGCGCTACCTTTCCAAAACGTAGCCTAACCCTTTCGCCCACTGACCTCCAGTTAACCTCGGCTGCACGCTATTCTTATCAGGTGGGTTCAGAGAGTTTCCTGGTATTGCTGCTGGGCAAGGAAGGGGAAAAATCTCTGCACTCTCACTGGGTAGTAACTTAACGCCACCGACAACTGTGCAATAAATCTGGGCAGTTGCCAGTATGAAGCTCTGGAGAAGCTCATTCACTCCCTGTCAGACTGACTTAAACCAAGTGTTCGGTATACAAATGCTCTCGATATTCAGGTCTGCCAACCTCCCTCACGTTTGGGAGGAGATGTCATTAGGGAAGTGCATGGATTTTGCTGGAAATTCTCGACATTTTTCTTGCCTTGTCTCGCAAAAGGCAGAAATATTCCAACGCTCTTAACGACGAGGGAAAGGCTGTGTTAAAACTACAGGCCCCAAGCCATGAACTGGTCAAAGTAGCCTTAAACTATTTTGTTCGTATTTGGCCACCATGCCACAAAGAAATATCTGCATTAGCAAAGCCATGAAAAAGAGCCACCAGTCACAAAAATTACCTCATAAAATGCTCAGAAGTTCATCCTTTATGTAGCTTCCGAGTTCCAAGTGGAAAAAGTATAATTCCGGACCTCACTCCTAGCTCTAATTTTAAGAATTATCCCCTGGTCCTGGAATCCCTCAGCAGAGGAAAGGGATTCTTTTTTTAAAATCATTTTAGACACCTCACTTACATCGCTTCTCAACATTCTAAACTCAAGGGAATACAACTCAAGTTCATGCAACCTGGCCTCACAATTTAACCCTTTTGGCCCCACTGTCACTCTGATAAATCTGCACCATCATGAGTGTTTAAATGCCTGATCGCAGGAGACACACTGGCTAACGTTACCTGACACACTAACAACTCGCCAAGCTTGCTTCAACAGCATCTCCGAACTCTGACCTCTACTCCAAAGGACTACAGTCATCATCATCATCATCATCATCATAGGCAGTCCCTCGAAGTCGAGGAAGACTTGCTTCCATTCTAAAAGTGAGTTCTTAGGTGACTGAACAGTCTAATATGGTAATTACAGTCTTTGTCACAGTCGTTGAAGGAAAGAGTGGGTGGGACAGGTTTGCCGCATGCTCCTTCCACTGCCTGCTCTCAGCGACGAGACTCGAGGTGCTCAGCACCCTCCCGGATGCTCTTCCTCCACTTAGGGCGGTCTTTGGCCAGGGACTCCCAGGTGTCAGTGGGGATTTTGCATTTTATCAAGGAGGCTTTGAGGGTGTCCTTGTAGCATTTCCTCTGCCCATCTTGGACTCGCTTGCCGTGTAGGAGTTCCGAGTAGAGCGCTTGCTTTGGGAGTCTTGTGTCAGGCATGCAGACAATGTGGCTCGCCCAACTACAGTAGCACGATAATAGCAATACCATCACCAGCAAGATACACACACCAGACTTCTTCATTGCTCAGTCAATATCCTGAAATTCCCTCCCTAACACCGCTGTGAACATACGGAAATGACGGACAGGAAGAGAACTGTTGGTCCATCATCCTGCCCCACACTCATGATGCCTGCAGCATCATGACTAGATACTTCCTACACCCAACCCCTCCCCTCCGTAGCCATGTAATCTCCTGGGAGAGGCCAGGATTAGGGGAGCACAGCTATCTCGGGAGGGGGGCGGTGCGGGGAGGTGGGGGGAGGGGTTGTGAGGCTGGAGGGAATTACAGAGATAGGGAGGGGCGAGGCCATGGAGGGATTTGAAAACAAGGATGAGAATTTTTTAATCAAGCCGTTGTTTAACCGGGTGCCAAGGTCAACGAGCACAGGGGTGATGGGTGAACGGGACTTAATGCGAGTTAGGACACGCGAGTTTTCGATGACCTCACGAGGGTAGAAAGTAGGAGGCCAGCCAGGAGTGCATTAGAATAGTCAAGTCTAGAGATAACAAAGGCATGAATGAGTGTTTCAGCAGCAGATGAGCTGAGGCAGGAGTCGGGCGATGTTACTGAGGTGGAAATAGGTGGTCTTAGTGATGGCACGGATATGTGGTTGAAAGCTCATCTCAGGGTCAAATGTAACACCATGGTTGTGAACAGTCTGGTTCAGCCTTAGACAGTTGCCAGGGAGAGGCACAAAGTGTGTGGCCAGGAAATGGAGTTTGTGGAAAGGACCAAAGACAATGGCTTCAGCCTTCCCAATATTTAGTTGGAGAAAATTTCTGCTCATCCAGTACTGGACAATTTAGATACAGTAGATGGGTCTAGAGAGAGATGGTGGTAGTGAGGTAGAGCTGGGTGTCGTCAGCTTACATGTGGAAACTGACGCGGTGTTTTTGGATAATGTCGCTGAGGGGCAGCATGTAGATGAGAAATAGGAGGAGCCAAGGATAGATCCTTGGGAGACACCAGAGATAACGATGCGGGAGTGGGAAGAGAAGCCATTGCAGGTGATCCTCTGGCTAAATTAGAGAGATAAAAATGGAACCAGCAGAGTGTAGTCCCACCCAGCTGGATGACGGTGGAGAGACTTTGGAGGAGGATGGTGTGTTTGACCGTGTCAAAGACTGCAAACAGGTTGAGAAGGACGAGGAGGGATAGTTTACCTTTGTCACAGTCACATAGGATGGCGTTTGTTACTTTGATCTTGGCAGGGACGGAGATCTGATGGGAGGGGTTCAAACGTGGAATTGGGGGAAAGATGGGCATGGATTTGGGCGGCAACAATATACGTTCCAAGGACTTTGGAGAGGAAAGGGAGGTTGGAGATGGGGCGGTAGTTTGCAAGGACAGAGGGGTCAAGGGTTGCTTTTTTGAGGAGAGGGGTGATGAAGGCAGATTTGATGTAGAGAGGGACAGTACCTGAGGAGAGAGAAAGGTTAACAATATCAGCTAACATGGGAGCAAAGAAGAAAAGCTGGATGGTCGGCAGTTTAGTGGGAATGGGGTCAAAGGTGCAGGAAGTGGGTCTCATGGACAAGATGAGCTTGGAGAGGGCATGAAGGGAGATAGGAGAGAAACTGGAGAAAGATGCGAGTTCAGGGTTAGGACGGGGGGATCCTTGGAGAAAGTTTTGTCTAGTGGTCTAAGGGAAGGGAGGGAAGTGACAGAGGCAGCTGGTTAGATGGTCTCAATTTTAGTGACAAGTCCATGAGCATCTCGAACTTATTGTTGGAGGTGAGGGTGGAGGAGACAAGGGAGAGGGGTTTAAGAAGACCATTTGCAGTAGCGAAAAGAAGCTGGGGTTATCTTTGCATTCTTGATCCTGGAATAGTGACCAGTTTTGGCAGACGTGAGCAGGACTCAATAATGTTTTATGTGGTCCAGCCAGATCTGACGGTGAATGGCTAAACCAGTTGTCCGCCATATCTGTTCAAGTCTGCGTCCCTTGGACTTGAGAGCACGAAGATGAGGGCTGTACTCGGGGGAATGGCCAGGCTGAGAGAGAGTAATGGTTTTAATGGGGACTAGGCCATCAAAGGTGGTGATGGGGCCAAGATCGGTAGTTGCAGAAATGATGCGCTGAATGGAGAACTAAAGGCTGGACAATTGGAATTTTGAAAGTGCAGTTGTAAGTGAATTGGGAGAGAGATTTTTTTCAGGGGCAGACACAGAAGGAAATAGGATGGGGAGGGAGGAGGGGAATATGGGTGGAGAGCAATACAAGGAAGTGGTCAGACATGCTCTTATCTGTCATTGCCACGGTGGGAGTAGCGAGGCCACATGAGATGGCAAGGTGGCCGTGAATATGGGTTGGGGAGTTTACAGGGAGGGAGAGATTAAGGGAGGCCAGGAGGGTAGTGAACTCAGAGGAGAGAGAGCATGATAAATTGAGATGGAGGTTGAAATTACCGAGGATGAGAAGTCACTGGGAGCAGAGGCGGAGGGAGGAAAGCAGTGAAGGTCATATTGCACTGCTTTGGACAGATGACCACATGTAGGACCTGCAGGGATCTGTCTTATTGCTGAGAAGTTCATGCTGATGTTTGAACAGGGTCAACACTAACAGAAGATGACCCATCTCTCAATGCCTCTGCAAAGAGCTGATGTCAAGCAGCATTGAGCACAAAACAATTTGGGAATTAATGGGAGTGGCTGAAGGACTCCTCCAGCTGGTTATCTGTGGTTGTTGCCCAGCCTCGAGTCCCTTACAATGTATACATTGACGTTAACTCTCTCTATCATTGCCAACCAGTGATCAATCCATGACTGGTATTTTGTCTCTCAAATCTCTCCTGCCTTCCACCCTATCACAGACCTTCCCTTTTGTTCTTTCATCCCCTCCCTACTTTCCCTGCCCCTGAAAAAAACCTGTTACATCTCTAACTTTTTCCAGTTCTGACGAAGGGTTATCGACCTGAAACGATAGCTTTGCTTCTCTCGCCACAGGTGCTGCCTGACCTACCGAGCGTTTCCAGCATTTTCTGTTTTTATTTCACGTCTGGTGTTGTCAGCATGAATTCCACCTGGAGGTGTTGGGACCACCATACAGTGGAACCACCATGGGGTGTGGTCCCTAATCTACCTCATGGATAACCCAGATCAGAGTATTCGGCTGCAGTCTCTAAGCGCACTGCATTGGCAGGTTCAATTAAGTATTTATTTTTGAATGGCCTTATGCTGGAAGCCATTGATTGTCCCAGCTTAGGAGCATGGGAACAGGAGCAGGCCGTTCAGCCCTTGAAGCCTGCTCCGCCATTCTTTACAGCACGATTGGTCTGTATCTCAACTTCATTTGCTCTATATCCCTTACACAAATCTATCAATCTCAGTTTTAAATGTTTTAATCGATCTAGCCTCGACACCTATTAAAGGCAGAGGGGTTCGGATTTCCACTGCCCTTTGTGAGAGGAAGTGCTTCCTGACATCACCCTAAATGGCCTGGCTCCTCCTCGGAGGCCTTTAAAGGGAACTCCGCCAGACCTGCCTCCTTGACATAGTAATATTAGGCGGTCCCTCGTATCGAGGATGACCCGCTTCTACACCATAAAGGGATGAGTTCACAGGTGTTTCAATGAGGGACCTGACATTCCAGGTCCTGAACTACATGTTGAAGGGTGGAAGATGCCTGTGCGTGGATTCTTTTAACGTGGGGTGGCCGTTGCACACCAGCCACCGCACAGGATTGACAGAGCTAGGTCTTGATCCAGTGGCAAGGGTTAACCAAGATGACGGGAGACCAAGCTCTCCTTGACATGGGGGGTGGGCAGAAGATCAATCCATGGCCCCTCACCCACCACTGGAATTTAAAGGGGCAGCACAGATCGGTGGAATCTCGGCGTAAACTCTAATTCCTGATTCCCCCAGGGTAGAATCAGAGAACAGCATGGAAGAAGGCCATTCGGCTCATCGAGCCCATGCCGGCTCTCCGCAAGAGCACTTCAGCTAGTCCCACTCCCCTGCCCTTTCCCCCATAGCCCTACAAAGAAAAATTGCCCCCTCTCCAGCTCCAGGTATTTCAGGGGCCATTGCGGGTAAAGAAATAAACGTCCTGCACTGCTTCACATTCTAGCTGTTATTCCAACCTCGATCTAAACCAGGCCTGCTCAGTCAGCTATACTAGCTGGACACACTCGCCTCCAAGTCAGAAGGTTGTGGATTCCCAGTGACTTGTGCACAAAAATCTAGGCTGACACTCATGTGCAGTGCTGAGGGAGCGCTGCACTGTCGGAGGTGCCGTCTTTTGGATGAGATGTTAAACCGAGGCCCTGTCTGCCCTCTCAGGTGGACGTAAACGATCCCATGGCACTATTTCGAAGAAGAGCAGGGGAGTTATCCCTGGTGTCCTGGCCAATATTTATCCCTCAATCAACATATCAAAAAAACAGATTATCTGGTCATTATCACACTGCTGTTTGTGGGAGCTTGCTGTGCGCAAATTAGCTGCTGCGTTTCCCACATTACAATAGTGACTACTTCATTGGCTGTAAAGTGCTTTGAGACATCTGGTATATTTTCCATACCTCGGGAGCCTACTGTCAACAAAGGCAGACATCAATGATGAGGTCCAACACCGCCTCCAGTGTGCCAGCGCAGCCTTCGGTCGTCTGAGGAAGAGAGTGTTTAAAGACCAGGACCTCAAACCCGGCATCAAGCTCATGGTCTACAGAGCAGTAGTGATACCCGCCCTCCTATATGGCTCAGAGACATGGACTATGTGCAGCAGGCACCTCACAACACTGGAGAAGTACCACCAATGTTGCCTCCGCAAGATCCTGCAAATCCATTGGCAGGATAGGCGCACCAACGCCAGTGTTCTCGCTCAGGCCAACATTCCCAGCGTCGAAGCACTGACCACACTCGATCAGCTCCGTTGGCCGGGCTACATCGTCCGCATGACCAATACTAGACTCCCAAAACAAGCGCTCTACTCGGAGCTCCGACACAGCAAGCGAGCCCCAGGTGGGCAGAGGAAACATTTCAAGGACACCCTCAAAGCCTCCTTGAAAAAATGTAACATCCCCACCGGCACCTGGGAGTCCCTGGCCCAAAACCACCCAAAGTGGAGGAAAAGCATCCGGGAAGGCACCAAACACCTCGAGTCTCTTCGCCGGGACCAAGCTGAAGCCAAGCATCGACAGCGGAAGGAGTGCATGGCAACCCAAGCCCCCCAACCACCCGTTCCTTCAACCACCGTCTGCCCCACCTGTGACAGAGACTGTAGGTCCCACACTGGACTCTTCAGTCACCGGAGAACTCATTTTTAGTGTGGAAGCAAGTCTTCCTCGACTCTGAGGGACTGGCTATGATGATGGTCATGAAAGGCGTTATATAAATCCAAGTCTCTTTTTTATATAATTCACAACGGTACCAGGATCTGAAACAGCTCTCAATAACATTTAAGTAGCTAGAATTTTCACAGCCTGTATAATCTACGCTGTCTGTTGCATTTACCCAATATCAACAGGGTCACTTGTCAAGCAATAGCAAAACCACTATCGTTAATCAATCAGCATGAATGTTTCGATGAGGCATCAATCACTAACTAGGATCATACCAAAATGTTCCAAATATGAATAAAACTACCACTTAAACTTAACACAATATGATATTAAAAACAAACAGATACCTTGAATTAAATAAATCTCTGCAATCCTTCAAGAAGTTTCTAATGTCATCTTTACTCTTCATTGAAATAACTAGCTGGCAGTCATTCCCAAATATCCATTATTTTTTACACTATTGATTCATCCGGTAAAGACGCAATAAATACTTCCTGTTGCGGTTTGACTTAGTGGAAAGCCGTTCAGTTATTAGCATGTGCAACAGCAGCTCGAATGAAGTTTAACAATCGGATCACAAAGAGATTCAAGCCACACATGATGCGAGGTGAAACACTATGGCAGAGGTCACTCTACACCTCCACTTAAGCTCTGGCTCCCTCCTCTGCCTGGCGCCGCGTGTGGTATAACTCTGGTTGCACGCCTTCAGGAGATACCTCTCAGTGTTGCATTCCCATCAGACAGTCGTATATTAACGGCGGCGAGAGACTGTAGAGGGACGTGATCGGGGTCCAGGGGAGGCATGAGTTCAGGGCCAGGGGCCCAGGGGCAGCACAGGCCAGCCCACATTGTGATATGTGTGCACTAGGTCCGTGCATCAGAGCAGGTCTCTAGTCATCTTGGGTAATCTTTGCCACTGGACCAAGACCTAGCTCTGTCAAGCCCGTGTGGTGGCTGGTGTGCAATGGCCACCTCATGTTAAAAAAATCCACGCACAGGCATCTTCCACCCTTGAGGATGTAGTTCGTGTCCTTCATTCGAAACATCTGTGAACTCATCCTTTTTTTGGCGTGGAAGCAAGTCATCCTCGTTTCGAGGGACCACCTATGATGATGTATATTAACAAAAAACGGCAAGTGACGTGATGACTCCTTGAGCGGCGCGGACCGGAACACGCAAAGTTGTCTGTGATTCCCCGCTGGGCGAGTTCCCAATCTCAGCCACGCTATGGGTAGGAGGCGCTGCACAGATCTTCGGACTGATGCCTGTCAGAAGGAGCAGCTTGGAATCAAGTCGCCTGCCTGCTATCCCTTGCCAGAGGCCCGGGGAGAAGTCAGGGAGGGAGGGAGTGAGGAGAACTTTAAAGGAAGAGAGAAAAATACATTTGAAAGAGGAGCAAAGAAAATGAAATCACGGATGATTTATACTCTTCACGCAACGAACCGATACAAATACATCACTGCTTGTCACAGAAGTGTGAAACAAATGCTTACTACAGTACGGCTTTAAGATTCCAGGACACCTCATGACCTACTCCAGCTGCAGTTTCAGAAACAGTCAGAGATCCAATTTTCTCCAGACACTGTGCACAAATCCTGGTCCGGCCGCACGGCCCACAGTTTGACGTTTACAGTCAGTTCTATCTGGCCAACTCATGGGACAGGCACTCAGGAGCGACACCTCTCCGTCTTTCTTCCTCCAGATGTGTTCCCTTGCAGTAGCTTGGCGTGTATGCGCAGGCAGGCTGTGCCACTCCTACTGACTCTGCTTTTCTTTTCCTCAGACCTCCTTTTAATTTCAGCACATTGTTTTTATACCCTAAAGAAGCCAGGCAGGATCCACCCACCTTGGAGTGAGTCAGCCCTCAGAGATTGAATTACAGGCTCCCAACCCACCCTTCCCCCAACCCCAACCCCCACCCCCTTTTCCGAATCAATCACCTGACCCTCAGAATAGAAAACTGCCAAAAATACATTGACACTGGACTGCTTACAGTGAAACCAGTTGTGCAAGGCTTGCAAACTTCAGCTTGACTTTTAGAATGAGTCCGGAGAGAAAAAAAAAACATGCCATTGAACAAGAAGTCACGAAATCCACTAATATACTCTAATACAAACAGACTTGTGTTCACAAGACAAACTGATATGTCCTTACTATACAGTATAAATGCACACGAGGCCCATACTTGAGAGAAGATCACTCTGTGACCAGTTACCTTTATTACCAACACCTCAAGTGATGAAGGTGGGTGGAGCTTCCCCTTTTATACCTGAAAGTCCAGGTTAGGAGTGTCTCCCACAAGTTCACCCCCTTGTGGTCAATGTTTTCAAGGTGTACAACTTAGGTCAGCTTATACATGGGTTACAATGATAGTTGAATAAATGACACAAACACCAAGCAGATACTGGCTGCAGCTCCAAAATTAACTGTATTGTCACTTTGGAGTCTATCATCCTTTGGATTGTCAACTCCCCAGGACTAGCCCGGAGTGTCCAGGAATTGACGATTCCAGGAACTGCTGTGAGCAGCCCTGGAGAAAAATCAACGGGCTATTAAAAAAAAAAATTGCGTGTTGTTTTTTTCTGTTTTCTTTGAAAACTTTTGTTTATTGGTTATAAATATACTGGAGATGGGAAAACAAGAACATAAGAAATAGGAGCAGGAGTAGGCCATACGGCCCCTCGAGCCTGCTCTGCCATTCAATAAGATCATGGCTGATATGGCTGATCTGATCTTGGCCTCAACTCCACTTCTCCTCCCGCTCCCCATAACCCTTGACTCCCCTATAGTTCAAGAATCTGTCTATCTTCACCTTAAATATATTCAATGGCCCAGCCTCCACAGCTCTCCGGGGTAGAGAATTTCAAAGACTCACGACCATCAGAGAGAAGAAATTGCTCCTCACCTCTGTCTTAAATGGGCGTCCCTTATCCTGAAACTATGCCCCCTAGTTCTAGATTCTCCCATGAGGGGAAACATCCTTTCAGCATCTACCCTATCAAGCCCCCTCAGAATCTTATATGTTTCAATAAAATCACCTCTCATTGAAGTATAGGCCCAAGCTGCTCAACCTTTCCTCATAAGATAACACCCTCATCCCAGGAATCAACCGAGTGAACCTTCTCTGAACAGCCTCCAATGCATGTATATCCCTCCTTAAATACAGAGAATAAAACTGTACGCAGTATTCCAGGTGTGGTCTCACCAATACCTGTACAGTTGTAGCAAGACTTCCCTACTTTTCGACTCCTTCCCCCTTGCAATGAAGGCCAACATTCTGTTTGCCTTCCTAATTACTTGCTGTACCTGCGTACTAACATTGTGTTTCATGCACGGGGACCCCCAGATCCCTCTGTACCGGCTGTTTGGCTGACAGCCGAGAATCATCTGATTGGGTACTGATTAGTTTCGCTCTCCAATTGGCGGGAAAGGCAGTCGATGTGAGGAAGGGCGTGTTGGCCGACCAATAGCGAGAGCGTGAGGGGTCGGGCAGTTGCAGGCAGGAGGTCATGGTTTTGCCTCTACCTGCTTTTACACAAGATGATCAGAAGCTCCGTCAAAAAGATGTCTTTTGAGAGGCTTTAAAAGATGGGAAAGGAAGGTGGTAAGGTAGAACAGTTTGAGATGAGCTTTTCAACCAGAGCAATCTACACGAATCCCATTTCCCTGCCCTCTCCTCGCATCCTTTTATATCCATCCTTTTCAGAGGCTTATTCAATTCCCTTTTAAGTGGTTATAGACTCTGACTCAGCAGCCACTAGAAATCTTTCGCGATTCTAAATTCTCCCCTAACCTTCTCTGTTGTAATGAACAATCCACACTGTTTTGAGCCATTCTTACAACATTCTCACAGGGCTTGACAGGGTAGATGCAGGGAGGATGTTTCTCCTGGCTGAGGAGTCTAGAACCAGGGGTCACAGTCTCAGAATAAGGGGTCGGCCATTTAGGACTGAGATGAGGAGAAATTTCTTTGAGGAAGCTCAGTCGTTGGGTATATTCAAGTATATACAGAGACTAAATTCCAAGTCCTAGTCAACATCTTCACTGAGGAGTACGAAAGCATGGGCCTTACACTAAACATGCGTAAGGCAAAGGTCCTCCACCAACCTGACCATGCCACACAGCACTGCCCTCCCTAGGCATCAGCATCCACGATGCGGCACTGGACAATGTGGACCATTTTCCATACCTCGGGAGCCTATTATCAGCAAGGGCAGACATCGACGACGAGGTTCAACACCGCCTCCAGTGCGCCAGTGCAGCCTTCGGCCACCTGAGGAAAAGAGTGTTCGAAGATCAGGCCCTCAAATCAGCCACCAAGCTCATGGTCTACAAGGCTGTAGTGATACCCGCCTTCCTGTATGGCTCAGAGACGTGGACCATGTAAAGTAGGCACCCCAAATCACCCCAATGATGTCTCCGCAAGATCCTGCAAATCCCCTGGGAGGACAGACTCACCAACGTTAGTGTCCTTGACCAGGCCAACATCCCCAGCATCGAAGCACTGACCACAATCAACCAGCTCCATTGGGCGGGCCACATTGTTCGCATGCCCGACATGAGACTCCCAAAGCAAGCATTTTACTCGGAACTCCTACACGGCAAGCGAGCCCCAGGTGGGCAGAGGAAACGTTTCAAGGACACCCTCAAAACCTCCTTGAAAAAATGCAACATCCTCACCGACACCTGGGATTTCCCTGGTCAAAGACCGCCCTGAATGGGGGAAATGCATCCGGGAGGGCCCTGAGCACCTCGAATCTCGTCGCCAGGAACATACAGAAAACAAGTGCAGGCAGCAGAAGGAGCTTGCAGCAAACCAGTCCCACCCACCCTTTCCTTCAACCACTGTCTGTCCCACCTGTGACAGAGATGATAATTCCTGTATTGGACCGTCCAGTCACCTAAAAACTCACGTTTAGAGTGGAAGCAAGTCTTCCTCGATTTCGAGGGACTGCCTATGATGATGATATTCAAGACAGAGATCGATAGATTTTGGGATACTATGGGAATCAAGAGATTTGGGAATAGTGCAGGAAAGTGGAGTTGAGGTAGAAGATCAGACATGATCTTATTGAATGCGGAGCAAGCTCGAGGGGCTGAATGGCCTACTCCTGCTCCTAATTCTTATGTTCTTCGTAACTACATCCTCTCATACTTGGCTCAACCGTGGCTATCAAGGGGAATCAGGGATAGTATTAAAGCCAAGGAAGTGGCATACAAATTGGCCAAAAATAACAGTGAACCCGGGGACTGGGAGAAATTTAGAACTCAGCAGAGGAGGACAAAGGGTTTGATTAGGGCAGGGAAAATAGAGTACAAGAGGAAGCTTGCAGGGAACATTAAAACGGACTGCAAAAGCTTCTACAGATATGTAAAGAGAAAAAGGTTAGTAAAGACAAACGTAGATCCCCTGCAGTCAGAATCAGGGGAAGTCATAACGGGGAACAAAGAAATGGCAGACCAATTGAACAAATAATTTGGTTCGTTATTCACTAAGGAGGACACAAACAACCTTCCGGATATAAAAGGGGTCAGAGGGTCTAGTAAGAAGGAGGGACTGAGGGAAATCCTTATTAGGCGGGAAATTATGTTGGGGAAATTGATAGGATTGAAGGCCTATAAATCACCAGGGCCTGACGGTCTGCATCCCAGAGTACTTAAGGAGGTGGCCTTGGAAATAGTGGATGCATTGACAGTCATTTTCCAACATTCCATTGACTCTGGATCAGTTCCTATGGAGTGGAGGGTAGCCAATGTAACCCCACTTTTTAAAAAAGGAGGGAGAGAGAAAACAGGGAATTATAGACCGGTCCGCCTGACATCGTTAGTGGGTAAAATGATGGAATCAATTACTAAGGATGTCATAGCAGCGCATTTAGAAAGAGGTGACATGATAGGTCCAAGTCAGCATGGATTTGTGAAAGGGAAATCATGCTTGACAAATCTTGTGGAATTTTTTGAGGATGTTTCCAGTAGAGTGGACAAGGGAGAACCAGTTGATGTGGTGTATTTGGACTTTCAGAAGGCTTTCGACAAGGTCCCGCACAAGAGATTATTGTGCAAAGTTAAAGCACATGGGATTGGGGGTAGTGTGCTGACGTGGATTGAGAACTGGTTGTCAGACAGGAAGCAAAGAGTAGGAGTAAATGGGTACTTTTTAGAATGGCAGGCAGTGACTAGTGGGGTACCGCAAGGTTCTGTGCTGGGGCTCCAGCTGTTTACATTGTACATTAATGATTTAGACGAGGGGATTAAGTGTAATATCTCCAAATTTGCGGATGACACTAAGTTGGGTGGCAGTGTGAGCTGCGAGGAGGATGCTATGAGGCTGCAGAGTGACTTGGATAGGTTAGGTGAGTGGGCAAATGCATGGCAGATGAAGTATAATGTGGATAAATGTGAGGTTATCCACTTTGGTGGTAAAAACAGAGAGACAGACTATTATCTGAATGGTGACAGATTAGGAAAAGGGGAGTTGCAACGAGACCTGGGTGTCATGGTACATCAGTCATTGAAGGTTGGCATGCAGGTACAGCAGGCGGTTAAGAAAGCAAATGGCATGTTGGCCTTCATAGTGAGGGGATTTGAGTACAGGGACAGGGAGGTGTAACTATAGTTGTACAGGGCCTTGGTGAGGCCACACCTGGAGTATTGTGTACAGTTTTGGTCTCCTAACTTGAGGAAGGACATTCTTGCTATTGAGGGAGTGCAGCGAAGGTTCACCATACTGATTCCCGGGATGGCGGGACTGACATATCAGGAAAGACTGGATCAACTGGGCTTGTATTCACTAGAGTTCAGAAGAATGAGAGGGGATCTCATAGAAACGTTTAAAATTCTGATGGGTTTAGACAGGTTAGATGCAGGAAGAATGTTCCCAATATTGGGGAAGTCCAGAACCAGAGGGTACAGTCTAAGGATAAGGGGTAAGCCATTTAGGACCGAGATGAGGAGAAACTTCTTCACCCAGAGAGTGGTGAACCTGTGGAATTCTCTACCACAGAAAGTTGTTGAGGCCAATTCATTAAATATATTCAAAAAGGAGTTAGATATAGTCCTTACTACTAGGGGGATCAAGGGGTATGGCGAGAAAGCAGGAATGGGGTACTGAAGTTGCATGTTCAGCCATGATCATATTGAATGGCGGTGCAGGCTCGAAGGGCCAAATGGCCTACTCCTACATCTATTTTCTATGTTTCTTTGTTTCTATGTTCTATACCATTCTCGTGAATCTTCGCAGCACCACTTCCTTTGCTCTAACATCCTTACAATATTGAGGTGCCCAGAACTGCTTGCGCCTTAACCAATGTCTTGTACAAAATTCAATATCACTTCCTTGCTTTTATATTCAAGTCACACACCATCCTAACTAGGACGTATATTGCCATGACATCATCATCACTGGCTCAATATCTTGGAACGCCTTAGCCGTGCTGTCGCTACTGATTGCGGTCCAGTGACCTCCCGCCCCCCTCCCCCACTAGAATTTTGTTTCATAAACATCCTTACCACTGGACTCAACATCCACTATTGTGGGAGCAACCATCACAAAAACAACAACAACTTGCAGTGATATAGCGCCTTTAACATAGTAAACTGTCCCAAGATGCATTATCAGACAGAGCCTCATAAGGAGAAATTAGGGCAGGTGACCGAAAGCTTGGTCAAAGAGGTAGTTTTTAAGGAACGTCTTGAAGTAGGAATGAAAGGAAGAGAGATGGAAAGGTGTAGGGCGGTAATTCCAGAGCTTCGGGCTGAGGCAGCTGATCAACATAAGGACTGCAGCAGTTCAAGAAGAAGGTCCACCATCCTCCTTCTCAAGGGCAACGAGGGATGGGCGATAAATGACAGCTCTGCCAACATCACCCGCAGCTCGAGAACATATATTTTAAAAATGCCCCTGTAGACAAAATCCAGAATCCCATTTGGCTTTTAATGACCTTTTCTGCCTTCACTCAAATACATTAAAGGCGGTAGTGCAAACCGGATGACATTCTCTTCTGCTGAAGTTGAGGAAAAGAAAATCGAGCGGGGAATGAAACCAGCGGACGATTCTCTTACGCTCGTGTAGTGTGACCATGCAAATCTAACTTCACCCCCTCTGTCCCTACACCGCCAGATCTCTTTAAGAACATATCATTTTAGTTAGACTTTTCTTTCACATTTCTCTGCATTGAACTGCATCTGCCACCTATCTGCCACTCAGCTAACCAGCCAATCACTTCTTGCGTTCTTCCTTACAGTTTACCACGTGTCCAGTTTGATATTTAATATGTTTCATGATATTGCAGGGCAATATTTATCAGCTAATATATTTTCTGTTCATCAGTCCATCCAAAAGCCTAGAAAGATTGGAGTTTTGTTCAGCTAGCAGTTCACTCTCATTCTATAGAAACATTACTTTATAAATAAATATTGCAGTGATGCAGCACCAACTTTTAAAATAGAAAAAAAAACGATTTTAAAATTCCAAGCCTACAGAGGATGACCAAATTAAATACAAGAATCAAATGACCTGGAACACGCTGCCTGAAAGGATGGTGGAACTTTGAATAGTAACTTTGAAAAATGGAATTAGATATATACTTGAAACGATAAGGTTTGTGGGCCTATGGAGAAAGAGCAGGGGGAGTGGTTCTAACAGGATAGCTCTGTCAAACAGCCGGCACAGGCTCGATGGTTAGGATAATTTCCTTCCTCCAAGTGGTAAAAGGCTGTAACCGGGTACCATTGGGGATGGTCCCCGGTAACAGGGAAATGGTGCGAGTTGCTGGTAGTGGGGAGTTGGTCTCGTGATCGGGAGGGAAAGGGGACCGGAAGAGATCGCGTGGTTGATGGTGGGTTGACCGATTGCGGTGGAAGATTTGCTTCAGGGGCTGGTGGGGGCGCGGGCGGGGCTCTCCTGCTCCTCCTGGCCCACAAGCAGCGCCCTACCTGTTCGATCCAGTTGCTCCCGCCTCCCTTTAGCTGCCGGGTTTCCCAAGCCCTAGGAAACCCGTCTGGCCAGCGTTAAATTCAAATGGCTACCAAAGTCTGAGGGATGGAGCCTTCTTTAAATATGTTCATTATAGAACCCGTCTCTCCAGGGTTATTCAGATGTGTTCCGAGTAACCCTGGAGAGACGGGTTCTTGGATTTATTAGTTACGGGCCTAGGTCCCTAGTTTTGGTCCGGCACGCAACTGGAAACATCTTCTCTACGTCTACCCTATCAAACCCTTTCATAATCTTAAAGATCTCTATCAGAGCCGCTACAAAGCTTTTGCATGGTTGCCTCAGACATATAGGCCTGGAAATCCCGGCCTTCCCGGGTCCGTACGGAGTTTCTACGACCCGGAATGGCATCGGAAAAGCCGTTTTTCAGTACACAACGCGAATGCGCTGATTCCGATCTGTCAATTCTGTGGCTTGACAGATCTCGCACATCTCGGGACGTGGACATTTGCACGGGCAAGATTGCGGGACTTACGCATACCTTGCCCAGCAAATGTCCTCAAAACTCTTGCGCCCGATAAAAGCAGGCACATAGCCGACTTTTTACAGGCAAAAGGGTTTTAAAACATGCAAAAACATTATAAAATAAAAATTTTAAATCACATGTTTTTTTAAAACCCCTCCCCACTACGGTAAGTTTATTTTAAACCATAATTTTAAAAACTTTTTTTAAAAATCGGAAAAATATATTAAAAAAAAATACATAAATAACTTTAATTTAAATTAATAAAAATATACTGTCCAAATTACAGAGTTCCCATTATTATGAATGAGATTATACTGCACCTCATTGGCTGCCCAGAGCCATGCGACGCGCAGTTAGGAGAGGCCTCATGACCGGGATCACGCGTGGCCGCAGCAGCTTCATGTAGGTGGACATCTGTTTTCTAAAATCCATTCGAACACCCGCGGGAAGGAGAAACCAGGATTTATGGGCCACAGTGTACTGATCTGGTGATGTTACTCAGCACTGTTAGATCTGCAATGAATGGACGTGATAAGCAACTGAGTCTCTCCAATATTGCTGCCAGATATCTCTCAGCCTCTCCCGTCGCTCTGCCGTCCATTGAACAAGTGGCCTCAAATAATCCACATAGAAACATAGAAAATAGATGCAGGAGTAGGCCATTCGCCCCTTCGAGCCTGCACCACCTTTCAATAAGATCATGGCTGATCATTCACCTCAGTACCCCTTTCCTGCTTTCTCTCCATACCCCTCGATCCCTTTAGCCGTCAGGGCCATATCCAACTCCCTCTTGAATATATCTAACGAACTGGCATCAACAATCTCTGCGGTAGAGAATTCCACAGGTTAACAACTCTCTGAGTGAAGAAGTTTTTCCTCATCTCGGTCCTAAATGGCTTACCCCTTATCCTTAGACTGTGACCCCTGGTTCTGGACTTCCCCAACATCGGGAACATTCGTCCTGCATCTAACCTGTCCAGTCCCGTCAGAATTTTATATGTTTCTATGAGATCCCCTCTCATTCTTCTAAACTCCAGTAAATACAGGCCCAGTCGATCCAGTCTCTCCTCATATGTCAGTCCCGCCATTCCAGGAATCAGTCTGGTGAACCTTCGCTGCACTCTCTCAATAGCAAGAACGTCCTTCCTCAGATTAGGAGACCATGTTCTGATCCCAGGAGTTGCATCAGGGTGGTGCCAATCAATGTGCCCTCCTACACTGACCTTGGGGACAGGGGGGTGGCTACCTCATTAGCACAGGGCTGGTAGACACACCCACATCATTATGGGCACACTCGGGCACCCGCCTGCTAATAACTCCAGGACTGCCACTCGAAGACCCCATTCCATCCTCCCTCCCCCTTCCCCCCACCCCCTCCCCTCCTGTGTAAGGGGGCTGATTCTGGGGAAGAAAGGATATTCGCCCATCTTTGGGGGTCCTGGCTGCTTCCCCGGCTTAGACCCCCCCCCCCCCATTCCTGCCCTAGTAGGGCTACATCTAGACAAGGGGAGGAGGGAATACCACTACCTCCAAGTTCCCCTCCAAGTCACACACAACATCTTGACTTGGATATATCTGGGGAAGTCTTTGGCCCCGGCCTTGCTCACCTGACATCACTGACCTTGCAAGGGCTCACAGAATTCCCCACCTGAGGCTGAGACCTGGAAGGTTCGGATGGCAGCCTTCTTCCAAAGCCATTCTGCCGGACTCCCCCTGGAGTTACAGCAGGATCTTCCATTCTGTTATGTGTGTTTAATGTATGTACAGTAACACTAGACCACTGAATGTACCTTCACACTGTATACACCATACCTGTACCACCAGAGGGTGCTACTGATGGAGACCTAAGCGTTACCTGCACATTGCAGGTAACCAAGTATAAAAGGGAGCTCACCTCATTGTGTCCTCACTCAAGGAGCTGCAATAAACGGACTAAGGTCACTACAGTTCAAGTACAATACCCTTACCTCATGGAGTCATTATGAGAGTGCTTGCATATATTACACATTCATTCCTCCACAGCGTAACACCGTGCACATATCCATGCTGAATTTCACCAACCATAGTTCTACCTATTTGCACATTCGCTCTGTGGTTCCTTTGCTGCCTCATCAAACGTGACTGTCTCGCTGAGTTTAGTGTTTCTGTGGCTGACTTTTGACACTCAATGAACTGGAGATAGTCTTGTTCTCTGGGCAAGAAACAACGCAATGTAATTTTGACTCCCATCAAGTAAATGTTTAATTACTATCGAGGAACAGCACCTCATCTTTCAATTAGGCACTTTACAGCCTTCTGGACTCAGCATCGAGTTCAAAAATTTCAGACCATAACCTCTGCCCATATTTTTTTTCCCTTTCCTCCCTTTTTTTTTTACAGCCGCCCCTCTTTTTTCTCTCTCTTTCCCATGGCAGCTGGTGATGATTCCACCATTCACACCCCATCGAGACTCATCTTTTGTTTCCTAACTTGTGCCATTACCATCTCACTTTTTCCCATCATCCCTTTTGTCTCTCTAATCTCTCCTGCCTTCCACCCTATCACAGACCTTCCCTTTTGTTCTTTCCTCCCCTCCCCGTTACATCTCGAACGTTTCCAGTTCCGACGAAGGGTCTCAGACCCGAAAAGTTAACTCTGTTTGCCTCTCCACAGATGCTGCCTGATCTGCTGAGATTTCCAGCATTTTCTGTTTTTATTTTAATTACTATTATTGCTTTGTGAAGAGTTCAGCTAAAGGGTGCCATCTGGTGGTGCCTGCATCGTCTGCCTGGTGCAAATGGCAATTTCTGTTTTGGCAGTGAGAGGAAGTTCTTCATGTCTCATTGCATTTCACACTCTACTTTTAATTGAACCACATTTATATGAAAATAAAGATACTTTTGCTCCCTTGGCTCAGTTGGTAGCACTCTCGCCTCTGAGGCAGAAGGTCATGAATCAAGCTCCAATCCAGGATTGGAGCACATAATCTAAGCTGCCACTTCAGTGCAGTACTGAGGGAGTGCTGCGTTGTTGGAGCTGCCGTCTTTCCTATGAAACATTTATCCTCAGTTTGGTCACCAAATACAAATTATTCGCATTGCTGTGCTTTGGACCTTGCTGTGCACATATTGACCGCTGTGTTTGCGTACATTACATAAAAACATAAGAAATAGGAACAGGAGTAGGCCATACGGGCCCTTGAGCCTGCTCCGCCATTCAATAAGATCATGGCTGAACTGATCATGGACCCAGCTCCACTTCCCTGCCCGCTCCCCATAATCCCTTATTCCCTTATCATATAAGAAACTGTCTATTTTTGTCTTAAATTTATTCAAGTCCCAACTTCCACAGCTCTCTAAGGCAGCGAATTCCACAGATTTACAACCCTCTGAGAGAAGAAATTTCTCATCATCTCAGTTTTAAATGGGTGGCCCCTTATTGTAAGATCATGCCCTCTAGTTCTGGTTTCCCCCACCAGTGGAAACATTCTCTCTGCATCCACCTTGTCAAGCCCCCTCATAATCTTATACGTTTTGAAAAGATCACCTCTTATTCTTCTGAATTCCAATGAGTAGAGGCCCAACCTACTCAACCTTTCCTCATAAGTCAACCCCCTCATCTCCGGAATCAACCTAGTGAACCTTCTCTGAACTGCCTCCAAAGCAAGAATATCCTTTTGTAAATATGGAAACCAAAACTGCATGCAATATTCCAGGTGTGGCCTCACCAATACCCTGTATAGCTGTAGCAAGACTTCCCTGCTTTTATACTCTATCCCCTTTGCAATAAAGGTCAAGATTGGCCTTCCTTGATGTACCTGCATACTATTCTTTTGTGTTTCATGCACAAGTACCCCCAGGTCCCGCTGTACTGCAGCACTTTGCAATCTTTCTCCATTTAAATAATAACTTGCTCTTTGATTTTTTTTCTGCCAAAGTGCATAACCTCACACTTTCCAACATTATACTCCATCTGCCAAATTTTTGCCCACTCCTTTAGCCTGTCTATGTCCTTTTACAGATTTTCCTCCTCACACATTGCTTTTCCTCCCATCTTTGTATCATCAGCAAACTTGGCTACGTTACACTCAGGCCCTTCTTCCAAGTTATTAATATAGATTGTAAATAGTTGGGGTCCCAGCACTGATCCCTGCGGCACCCCACTAGTTATTGGTTGCCAAACAGAGAATGAACCATTTATCCCGACTCTCTGTTTTGTGTTAGTTAGCCAATCCTCTATCCATGCTAATATATTACCCCCAACCCCGTGAACTTTTATCTTGTGCAGTAACCTTTTATGTGGCACCTTGTTAAATTCCTTCTGGAAGTCCAAATACACCACATCCACTGGTTCCCCTTTATCCACTCTGTTCGTTATATCCTCAAAGAGTTCCAGAAAATTTGTCAAGCATGACTTCCCCTTTATAAATCCATGCTGACTCTGCCTGACCAAATTTTGCTTTTTCAAATGTCCTGCTACTGCTTCTTTAATAATGGACTCCAACATTTTCCCAACCACAGATGTTAGGCTAACTGGTCTATAGTTTCCTGCTTTTTATCTGCCCCCTTTTTTAAATAGGGGCGTTACATTTGCAGTTTTCCAATCTGCTGGGACCTCCCCAGAATCCAGGGAATTTTGGTAAATTAAAACAAATCCATCCACAATCCCTGCCGCTACTTCTCTTAAGACTCTAGGATGCAAGCCATCAGGTCCAGGGGATTTATCTGCCTTTAGTCCCATTCTCTTACTGAGTACCACCTCCTTAGTGATTGTGATTGTGTTAAGTTCCTCCCCCCCTATAGCCCCTTGACTATCCACTACTGTAAAATATTTGTTCAGAGTTTCCATGTTCCCCATTACTAATTCCCTGGTCTCGTCCTCTAAGGGACCAACATTAACTTTAGCCACTGTTTTCCTTTTTATATACCTGTAGAAACTCTTGCTATCAGTTTTTATATTTTATGCTAGTTTACTTTCATAGTCTATCTTCCCTTTCTTAATCATTTTTTTAGTCATTCTTTGCTGGCTTTTAAAAGCTTCCCAGTCTTCAGTCCTCCCACTAGTTTTGGCCACTTTGTATGCCCTTGCTTTTAATTGGATACCGTCCTTTATTTCTGTAGTTAGCCACAGATGGCTATATTTTCTCTTATACTCTTTCCTCCTCACTGGAATATATTTTTCTTCAGAGTTGTGAAATATCTCCTTAAATGTACACCATTGTTCATCAACAGTCCTACACTTTAATTTATTTTCCCAGTCCACTTTAGCCAACTCTGCCCTCATACCTTCATAGTCTCCTTTATTTAAGCTTAGTACGCTGGTTAGAGATCCAACTTTCTCACCCTCCATCTGAATTTGAAATTCAATCATGCTATGATCACTCATTCCGAGGGGATCCTTTACTAGGAGATTGTTTATTAATCCTGTCTCATTACACAGGACCAGATCTAAGATAGCCTGCTCCCTGGTTGGTTCTGTTACATACTGCTGAAGGAACCCATCCCTTATGCACTCTATGAACTCCTCCTCAAGGCTACCCTGACCAATTTGATTTGTCCAATCAATATGGAGGTTAAAATCACCCATGGTTATTGCTGTTCCCTTTTTACAAGCCCTCACTATTTCCTGGTTTATGCTCCGACCAACAAGATTTGCTAATGTTAGGGGGCCTATAGACTACGCTCAACAGTGACTTTTTCCCCTTATTGTTTCTTATATCCAAACTGTTTCAACCTCCTTATCATTTGAGCCAATATTGTTTCTTACTATTGCAGTGATTCCATCCTTTATCAATAGAGCTACCCCACCTCCTTTTCCTTTCTGTCTGTCCTTCCAGATTGTCAAGTACCCTTGAATATTTAATTTCCAGTTCTGGTCATCTTGCAACCACATCTCTGTAATGGCTATCAGATCATACCCGATTTGTCTCAATTTGTGCCGTCAACTCATCTATCTGGTTACAAATGCTACATGCATTTTGACAAAGCGCCTTTAAGTTTGTTTTTTCATCCTTTTCTCCTGCTTGTTTCCTCTCTCCTTCAAACTCACTTTCTTTATTTTTGCTTTCTAATTCCAGCTTTACTCCCCTGCCTACTGAATCTATTCTCAGGTTCCCATCCCCCTGCCAAGCTAGGTTAAACCCTCCCCAACAGCACTAGCAACTCTCCCCCACCACCCCCCCCCCCGCCCCGCGAGGATATTGGTCCCGGCTCTGTTGAGGTGCAACCTGTCCAGCTGTACAGGTCTCACCTCCCCCAGAAGTGGTCCCAATGCCTCAGGAAACTAAAGCCCTCCCGTCTGCACCAACTCTCCAGCCACGTATTCATCTGCTCTATCCTCCTATTTCTGTACTCACTCCGGAGATTACAACAGTACTGAAGTTTAAAACAAATTCACTGGCTGTGGAGTTCTTTGGGATGTCCTGAGGATCTGAACGGTGCTATATAAATGCAAGTTCTTTCTGCTTTGGGTGAATGTGGGTTGAGAAATCAAAGTCCGTATCTATGGCATGTGAAAAAAATGTTTATTTTCACTGCCGTTTTAGAAACATAGAAAATAAGTGCAGGAGTAGGCCATTTGGCCCTTCGAGCCTGCACCACCATTCAATGTGATCATGGCGGATCATGCAACTTCAGTACCCCATCCCTGCTTTCTCTCCATACCCCTTGATCCCTTTAGCCGTAAGGGCCACATCTAACTCCCTTTTGAATATATCTAATGAACTGGCCTCAACAACTTTCTGTGGTAGAGAATTCCACAGGTTCACAATTCTCTGAGTGAAGAAGTTTCTCCTCATCTCGGTCCTAAATGGCTTACCCCTTATCCTTAGACTGTGACCCCTGGTTCTGGACTTCCCCAATATCAGGAACATTCTTCCTACATCTAACCTGCCTGATCCCGTCAGAATTTTATATGTTTCGATGAGATCCCCTCTCATTCTTCTAAATTCCAGTAAATATAACCCTAGTCGATCCAGTCTTTCTTCATATGTCAGTCCTGCCATCCTGGAGATCATTCTGGTGAACCTTCGCTGCACTCCCTCAATAGCAAGAATGTACTTCCTCAGATTAGAAGACCAAAACTGTACACAATATTCCAGGTGTGGCCTCACCAAGGCCCTGTACAACTGCAGTAAAATCTCCCTGTTCCTATACTCAAATCCTCCAGCTATGAAGGCCAACATGCCATTTGCTTTCTTTACTGCCCGATGTACCTACATGCCAACTTTCAATGACTGATGTACCATGACACCCAGGTCTCGTTGCACTTCCCCTTTTACTAATCTATCACCATTCAGATAATAATCTGCCTTCCTGTTTTTGCCACCAAAGTGGATAACCTCACATTTATCTACAGTATACTGCATCTGCCATGCATTTGCCCACTAACCTAACCTGTCCAAGTCACCCTGCAGCCTCTTAGCATCCTCCTCACACTGCCACCCAGCTTAGTGTCATCTGCAAACTTGGAGATATTACACTCAATTCCTTCGTCTAATTCATTAATGTAGATTGTAAATAGCTGGGGTCACAGCACTGAACCTTGTAGTACCCCACTAGTCACTGCCTGCCATTCTGAAAAGGACCCGGTAATTCCTACTCTTTGCTTCCTGTCTGCCAACCAATTCTCTATCCACGTCAATACATTACCCCCAATACGCTCCTCCTGTGCCATGTGGGAACTCAGGGACACTTCCGATGTCCCTGACGACTACGTGTGCGGGAAGTGTATCCGCCTCGAGCTCCTGACGGTCCGCGTTACGGAATTGGAGCTGAGGGTGGATTTACTCTGGAGCATCCACGATGCTGAGAATGACGTGAGTAGCACGTGTAGTGAGTTGGTCTTACCGCAGGAGAAGGGTCCACAGCCAGATAGGGAATGGAAGACCAGCAGGAAGAGCAGTGCAAGGAAGGTAGTGCAGGGGTCCCCTGTCGTCATCCCCCTGCAAAGCAGATACACCGTTTTGAGTACTGTTGGGGGGGATGACTCATCAGGGGAGGGCAGCAGCAGACAAGTTCATGGCACCGTGGCTGGCGCTGCTGCACAGGAGGGCAAGAAAAAGAGTGGGAGCGCGATAGTGATAGGGGATTCAATTGTGATGGGAATAGATAGGCGTTTCTGCAACCGCAACCGAGACTCCAGGATGGTATATTGCCTCCCTGGTGCAAGGGTCAAGGATGTCTCGGAGCGGGTGTAGGACATTCTGAAATGGGATGGAGAACAGCCAGTTGTCGTGGTGCACATTGGTACCAACGACATAGTAAAAAAAAAGGGATGAGGTCCTACGAAACGAATTTAAGGAGCTAGGAGCCAAATTAAAAGTAGGACCTCAAAAGTAGTAATCTCGGGATTGCTACCAGTGCCACGTGCTAGTCAGAGTAGAAATCGCAGGATAGCGCAGATGAATACGTGGCTTGAGCAGTGGTGCAGCAGGGAGGGATTCAAATTCCTGGGGCATTGGAACCGGTTCTGGAGGAGGTGGGACCAGTACAAACCGGACGGTCTGCACCTGGGCAGGACCGGAACCAATGTCCGAGGGGGAGTGTTTGCTAGTGCTGTTGGGGAGGAGTTAAACTAATATGGCAGGGGGATGGGAACCAATGCAGGGAGACAGAGGGAGACAAAAGGGAGGCAGAGGCAGGAGACGGAGGGGAGATGGGGGGGGGAGCGGAGAGGCCCGGGGCAGGGAACAGGAAGGGCCACTGTGCGGCAGAATTCTAAAAAGACAAAGGGTGTTAAAAAAACAAGCCTGAAGTCTTTGTGTCTTAATGCAAGGAGTATCCGCAATAAGGTGGATGAATTAACTGTGCAAATAGATGTTAACAAATATGATGTGATTGGGATTACGGAGACGTGGCTCCAGGATGATCAGGGCTGGGAACTCAACATCCAGGGGTATTCAACATTCAGGAAGGATAGAATAAAAGGAAAAGGAGGTGGGGTAGCATTGCTGGTTAAAGAGGAGATTAATGCAATAGTTAGGAAATACATTCGCTTGGATGATGTGGAATCTATATGGGTAGAGCTGCAGAATACCAAAGGGCAAAAAACGTTAGTGGGAGTTGTGTACAGACCTCCAAACAGTAATAGTGATGTTGGGAAGGGCATCAAACAGGAAATTAGGGATGCATGCAATAAAGGTGCAGCAGTTATAATGGGTGATTTTAATATGCACATAGATTGGGCTAACCAAACTGGAAGCAATACGGTGGAGGAGGATTTCCTGGAGTGCATAAGGGATGGTTTTCTAGACCAATATGTCGAGGAACCAACTAGGGGGGAGGCCATCTTAGACTGGGTGTTGTGTAATGAGAGAGGACTAATTAGCAATCTCATTGTGCGAGGCCCCTTGGGGAAGAGTGACCATAATATGGTGGAATTCTGCATTAGGATGGAGAATGAAACAGTTAATTCAGAGACCATGGTCCAGAACTTAAAGAAGGGTAACTTTGAAGGTATGAGGCGTGAATTGGCTAGGATAGATTGGCTAATGATACTTAAGGGGTTGACTGTGGATGGGCAATGGCAGACATTTAGAGACCGCATGGATGAATTACAACAATTGTACATTCCTGTCTGGCGTAAAAATAAAAAAGGGAAGGTGGCTCAACCGTGGCTATCTAGGGAAATCAGGGATAGTATTAAAGCCAAGGAAATGGCATACAAATTGGCCAGAAATAGCAGCGAACCTGGGGACTGGGAGAAATTTAGAACTCAGCAGAGGAGGACAAAGGGTTTGATTAGGGCAGGGAAAATGGAGTACGAGAAGAAGCTTGCAGGGAACATTAAGGCGGATTGCAAAAGTTTCTATAGGTATGTAAAGAGAAAAAGGTTAGTAAAGACAAACGTAGGTCCCCTGTAGTCAGAATCAGGGGAAGTCATAACGGGGAACAAAGAAATGGCAGACCAATTGAACAAGTACTTTGGTTCAGTATTCACTAAGGAGGACACAAACAACCTTCCGGATATAAAAAGGGGTCAGAGGGTCTAGTAGGGAGGAGGAACTGAGGGAAATCTTTATTAGTCGGGAAATTGTGTTGGGGAAATTGATGGGATTGAAGGCCGATAAATCCCCAGGGCCTGATGGACTGCATCCCAGAGTACTTAAGGAGGTGGCCTTGGAAATAGCGGATGCATTGACAGTCATTTTCCAACATTCCATTGACTCTGGATCAGTTCCTATGGAGTGGAGGGTAGCCAATGTAACCCCACTTTTTAAAAAAGGAGGGAGAGAGAAAACAGGGAATTATAGACCGGTCAGCCTGACCTCAGTAGTGGGTAAAATGATGGAATCAATTATTAAGGATGTCATAGCAGCGCATTTGGAAAATGGTGACATGATAGGTCCAAGTCAGCATGGATTTGTGAAGGGGAAATCATGTTTGACAAATCTTCTGGAATTTTTTGAGGATGTTTCCAGTAAAGTGGACAAAGGAGAACCAGTTGATGTGGTATATTTGGACTTTCAGAAGGCTTTCGACAAGGTCCCACACAAGAGATTAATGTGCAAAGTTAAAGCACATGGGATTGGGGGTAGTGTGCTGACGTAGATTGAGAACTGGTTGTCAAACAGGAAGCAAAGAGTAGGAGTAAATGGGGACTTTTCAGAATGGCAGGCAGTGACTAGTGGGGTACCGCAAGGTTCTGTGCTGGGGCCCCAGCTGTTTACATTGTACATTAATGATTTAGACGAGGGGATTAAATGTAGTATCTCCAAATTTGCGGATGACACTAAGTTGGATGGCAGTGTGAGCTGCGAGGAGAATGCTATGAGGCTGCAGAGTGACTTGGATAGGTTAGGTGAGTGGGCAAATGCATGGCAGATGAAGTATAATGTGGATAAATGTGAGGTTATCCACTTTGGTGGTAAAAACAGAGAGACAGACTATTATCTGAATGGTGACAGATTAGGAAAAGGGAAGGTGCAATGAGACCTGGGTGTCATGGTACATCAGTCATTGAAGGTTGGCATGCAGGTACAGCAGGCGGTTAAGAAAGCAAATGGCATGTTGGCCTTCATAGCGAGGGGATTTGAGTACAGGGGCAGGGAGGTGTTGCTACAGTTGTACAGGGCCTTGGTGAGGCCACACCTGGAATATTGTGTACAATTTTGGTCTCCTAACTTGAGGAAGGACATTCTTGCTATTGAGGGAGTGCAGCGAAGATTCACCAGACTGATTCCCGGGATGGTGGGACTGACCTATCAAGAAAGACTGGATCAACTGGGCTTGTATTCACTGGAGTTCAGAAGAATGAGAGGGGACCTCATAGAAATGTTTAAAATTCTGACGGGTTTAGACAGGTTAGATGCAGGAAGAATGTTCCCAATGTTGGGGAAGTCCAGAACCAGGGGTCACAGTCTAAGGATAAGGGGTAAGCCATTTAGGACCGAGATGAGGAGAGACTTCTTCACCCAGAGAGTGGTGAACCTGTGGAATTCTCTGCCACAGAAAGTGGTTGGGGCCAATTCACTAAATATATTCAAAAGGGAGTTAGATGAAGTTCTTACTACTCGGGGGATCAAAGGTTATGGCGAGAAAGCAGGAAGGGGGTACTGAAGTTTCATGTTCAGCCATGAACTCATTGAATGGCGGTGCAGGCTAGAAGGGCTGAATGGCCTGCTCCTGCACCTATTTTCTATGTTTCTATGTTTCTATGTTTCTATACCAGTGCTTTAATTTTGCACACTAATCTCTTATGTGGGATCTTGTCAAAAGACTTTTGAAAGTCCAAATACACCATGACCACTGGTTCTCCCTTGTCCACTCTACTAGTTACATCCTCAAAAAATTCTAGAAGATTTGTCAAGCATGATTTCCCTTTCATAAATCCATGCTGACTTGGACCGATCCTGAGACTGCTTTCCAAATGCGCTGCTATTATATCTTTAATAATTGATTCCAGCATTTTCCCCACTATGGATGTCAGGCTAACCGATCTATAATTCTCTGTTTTCTCTCTCCCTCCTTTTTTTAAATGTAGGGTTACATTAGCTATTCTCCAATCCATAGAAACTGATCCAGAGTATATAGAATGTTGGAAAATGACCAGCAATACATCCACTATTTCTAGCGCCACTTTCTTAAGTACTCTGGGATGCAGACTATCAGCTGGGGATGTATCAGCCTTCAATCCCATCAATTTCCCTAACACAATTTCCTGACTAATAAGGATTTCCTTCAGTTCCTCCTTCTCGTTAGACCCTCGGTCCCCTAGTATTTCCGGAAGGTTATGTGTGTCTTCCTTAGTGAAGACAGAACCAAAGTATTTATTCAATTGGTCTGCCATTTCTTTGTTCCCCATTATAAATTCACCTGATTCTGACTGCAAGGGTCTGACATTTGTCTTTATTAATCTTTTTCTCTTCACATATCTAAAGAAGCTTTTGCAGTCAGTTTTTATGTTCCCAGCAAGCTTCCTCTCATACTCTATTTCCCCCCTCCTAATTAAACCCTTTGTCCTCCTCTGCTGAATTCTAAATTTCTCCCAGTCCTCAGGTTCACTGCTTTTTTTGGCCAATGCTTCTTCCTTGGATTTAACACAATCCCTAATTTCCCTTATTAGCCACGGTTGAGCCACCTTACCCGTTTTATTTTTACGCCAGAGAAGGATGTACAATTATTGAAGTTCATCCATGTAATCTTAAAATGTCTGCCATTGCCTATCCACCGTCAACCCTTTAAGTATCATTCACCAGTCTAACCTAGCCAATTCATGTCTCATACCATCGAAGTTACCTTTCTTTAAGTGCAGGACCCTAGTCTCTGAATTAATTGTGTCGCTCTCCATCTTAATGAAGAATTCTACCATATTATGGTCACTTTTCCCCAAGGGGCCTCGCACAACAAGATTGCTAATTAAATCTTCTCTCATTACACAACACCCAGTCTAGGATGGACAGCTCTCTAGTTGGTCCCTCGACATATTGGTCAAGAAAACCATCCCTTATACATTCCAGGAAATCCTCCTCCACCGCAATGCTACCAGTTTGGTCAGCCCAATCTATATGTAGATTAAAGTCACCCATAATAACGGCTGTACCTTTATTGCACGCATCCCTAATTTCCTGTTTGATGTCATCCCCAACCTCACTACTACTGTTTGGTGATCTGTACACAATTCCCACTTGCGTTTTCTGCCCTTTGGTGTTCCGCAGCTTTACCCATACAGATTCCACATCATCCAAGCTAATGTCCTTCCTTACTATTGCGTTAATCTCCTCTTTAACCAGCAACGCTACCCCACCTCCTTTTCCTTTCTGTCTATCCTTCCTGAATATTGAATACCCCTGGACGTTGAGATCCCAGCCTGGTCAGCCTGGAGCCATGTCTCTGTAATCCCAATTACATCATATGATACTTAAAGGGTTGACGGCGGAAAGGCAGTGGCAAACCTTTAGAAACATAGAAACATAGAAACATAGAAAATAGGTGCAGGAGTAGGCCATTCGGCCCTTCTAGCCTGCACCGCCATTCAATGAGTTCATGGCTGAACATGCAACTTCAGTACCCCATTCCTGCTTTCTCACCATACCCCTTGATTCCCCTAGTAGTGAGGACTTCATCTAACTCCTTTTTGAATATATTTAGTGAATTGGCCTCAACAACTTTCTGTGGTAGAGAATTCCACAGGTTCACCACTCTCTGGGTGAAGAAATTCCTCCTCATCTCGGTCCTAAATGGCTTCCCCCTTATCCTTAGACTGTGTCCCCTGGTTCTGGACTTCCCCAACATTGGGAACATTCTTCCTGCATCTAACCTGTCTAACCCCGTCAGAATTTTAAACGTTTCTATGAGGTCCCCTCTCATTCTTCTGAACTCCAGTGATTACAAGCCCAGTTGATCCAGTCTTTCTTGATAGGTCAGTCCCGCCATCCCGGGAATCAGTCTGGTGAACCTTCGCTGCACTCCCTCAATAGCAAGAATGTCCTTCCTCAGGTTAGGAGACCAAAACTGCACACAATATTCCAGGTGTGGCCTCACCAAGGCCCTGTACAATTGTAGCAACATCTCCCTGCCCCTGTACTCAAATCCCCTCGCTATGAAGGCCAACATGCCATTTGCTTTCTTAACCGCCTGCTGTACCTGCATGCCAACCTTCAATGACTGATGTACCATGACACCCAGGTCTCTTTGCACCTCCCCTTTTCCTAATCTGTCACCATTCAGATAATAGTCTGTCTCTCTGTTTTTACCACCAAAGTGGATAACCTCACATTTATCCACATTATACTTCATCTGCCATGCATTTGCCCACTCACCTAACCTATCCAAGTCGCTCTGCAGCCTCATAGCATCCTCCTCACAGCTCACACTGCCACCCAACTTAGTGTCATCCGCAAATTTGGAGATACTACATTTAATCCCCTCGTCTAAATCATTAATGTACAGTGTAAACAGCTGGGGCCCCAGCACAGAACCTTGCGGTACCCCAGTAGTCACTGCCTGCCATTCTGAATAGTCCCCATTTACTCCTACTCTTTGCTTCCTGTCTGACAACCAGTTCTCAATCCATGTCAGCACACTACCCCCAATCCCATGTGCTTTAACTTTGCACATTAATCTCTTGTGTGGGACCTTGTCGAAAGCCTTCTGAAAGTCCAAATATACCACATCAACTGGTTCTCCCTTGTCCACTCTACTGGAAACATCCTCAAAAAATTCCAGAAGATTTGTCAGGCATGATTTCCCTTTCACAAATCCATGCTGACTTAGACCTATCATATTACCTCTTTCCAAATGCACTGCTATGACATCCTTAATAATTGATTCCATCATTTTACCCACTACCGATGTCAGGCTGACCGGTCTATAATTCCCTGTTTTCTCTCTCCCTCCTTTTTTAAAAAGTGGGGTTACATTGGCTACCCTCCAATCCATAGGAACTGATCCAGAGTCAATGGAATGTTGGAAAATGACTGTCAATGCATCCACTATTTCCAAGGCCACCTCCTTAAGTACTCTGGGATGCAGTCCATCAGGCCCTAGGGATTTATCGGCCTTCAATCCCATCAATTTCCCCAACACAATTTCCCGACTAATAAGGATTTCCCTCAGTTCCTCCTCCTTACTAGACCCTCCGACCCCTTTTATATCCGGAAGGTTGTTTGTGTCCTCCTCAGTGAATACCGAACCAAAGTACTTGTTCAATTGGTCCGCCATTTCTTTGTTCCCCGTTATGACTTCCCCTGATTCTGACTGCAGGGGACCTACGTTTGTCTTTACTAACCTTTTTCTCTTTACATATCTATAGAAACTTTTGCAAGCCGTCTTAATGTTCCCTGCAAGCTTCTTCTCGTACTCCATTTTCCCTGCCCTAATCAAACCCTTTGTCCTCCTCTGCTGAGTTCTAAATTTCTCCCAGTCCCCGGGTTCGCTGCTATTTCTGGCCAATTTGTATGCCACTTCCTTGGCTTTAATGCTATCCCTGATTTCCCTTGATAGCCACGGTTGAGCCACCTTCCCTTTTTTATTTTTACGCCTGACAGGAATGTACAATTGTTGTAGTTCATCCATGCGGTCTCTAAATGTCTGCCATTGCCCATCCACAGTCAACCCCTTCAGTATCATTCGCCAATCTATCCTAGCCAATTCACGCCTCATACCTTCAAAGTTACCCTTCTTTAAGTTCTGGACCATGGTCTCTGAATTAACTGCTTCATTCTCCATCCTAATGCAGAATACCACCATATTATGGTCACTCTTCCCCAAGGGGCCTCGCACAACGAGATTGCTAATTAATCCTCTCTCATTACACAACACCCAGTCTAAGATGGCCTCCCCCCTAGTTGGTTCCTCGACATATTGGTCTAAAAAAACCATCCCTTTGGATTAACTCGAACAATTGTACATTTGTGTCTGGAGTAAAAATAAAACTGGGAAGGTGGCTCAACCATGGCTAACAAGGGAAATTAAGAATAGTGTTAAATCCAAGGAAGAAGCATACAAATTAGCTAGAAAAAGCAGCAAACCGGAGGATTGGGAGAAATTTACAATACAGCATAGGAGGACAAAGGGTTTAATTAAGAGGGGGAAAATAGAGTATGCGAGGAAGCTTGCCGGAAACATAACAAATGACTGCAAAAGCTTCTATAGATATGTGAAGAGAAAAAGATTAGTAAAGACAAACGTAGGGCCCTTGCAGTCAGATTCAGGTGAATTTATAATGGGAACAAAGAAATAGCAGACCAATTGAACAAGTACTTTGGTTCTGTCTTCACAAAGGAAGACACAAATAACCTTCCGGATGTACTAGGGGACCGAAGGTCTAGTGAGGAGGAGGAACTGAAGGATATCCTTATTAGACGGGAAATTGTGTTAGGGAAATTGACTGGATTGAAGGCCGATAAATCCCCAGGGCCTGATAGTCTACATCCCAGAGTACTTAAGGAAGTGGCCCTAGAAATAGTGGATGCATTGGTGATAATTTTCCAACAGACTATCGACTCTGGATCAGTTCCTATGGACTGGAGGATAGCTAATGCAACACCACTTTTTAAAAAAGGAGGGAGAGAGAAAACGGGTAATTATAGACCGGTTAACCTGACATCCGTAGTGGGGAAAATGTTGGAATCAATTATTAAGGATGAAATAGCAACGCATTTGGAAAGCAGTGATAGGATTGGTCCAATGGATTTATGAAGGAGAAATCATGCTTGACAAATCTTCTGGAATTTTTTGAGGATGTAACTCGTAGAGTGGACAGAGAACCAGTGGATGTGGTGTATTTGGACTTTCAAAAGGCTTTTGACAAGGTCTCACACAAGAGATTGGTGTGCAAAATCAAAGCATATGGTATTGGGGGTAATGTACTGACTTGGATAGAGAACTGGTTGGCAGACAGGAAGCAGAGAGTCGGGATAAATGGGTCCTTTTCAGAATGGCAGGCAATGACTAGTGGAGTGCCACAGGGCTCAGTGCTGGGACCCCAGCTCTTTACAATATATATTAATGATTTAGATGATGGAATTGAGTGTAATATCTCCAAGTTTGCAGATGACACTAAACTGGGTGGCAGGACGCTAAGAGGCTGCAGGGTGATTTGGACAGGTTAGGCGAGTGGGCAAATACATGGCAGATGCAGTATAATGTGGATAAATGTGAGGTTATCCACTTTGGGGGCAAAAACACGAAGGCAGAATATTATCTGAATGGCGGCAGATTAGGAAAAGGGGAGGTGCAGCGAGACCTGGGTGTCATGGTTCATCAGTCATTGAAGGTTGGCATGCAGGTACAGCAGGCGGTGAAGAAGGCAAATGGTATGTTGGCCTGGATAGCAAGGGGATTTGAGTATCGGAGCAGGGAATTGTACAGGGCCTTGGTGAGGCCTCACCTGGAATATTGTGTTCAGTTTTGGTCTCCTAATCTGAGGAAGGAAGTTCTTGCTATTGAGGGTGTGCAGCGAAGGTTCACCAGACTGATTCCAGGGATGGCTGGACTGACATATGAGGAGAGACTGGATCAACTGGGCCTTTATACACTGGAGTTTAGAAGGATGAGAGGGGATCTCATAGAAACATATAAGATTTTGACTGGACTGGACAGGTTAGATGCGGGAAGAATGTTTCCGACGTTGGGGAAGTCCAGAACCAGG
This sequence comes from Pristiophorus japonicus, assembly GCF_044704955.1. Taxonomy (NCBI): domain Eukaryota; kingdom Metazoa; phylum Chordata; class Chondrichthyes; family Pristiophoridae; genus Pristiophorus; species Pristiophorus japonicus. The sequence goes on from NC_091978.1 coordinate 357,070,169, forward strand.
GAACACAGTCTTAGGATAAGGGGTAGGCCATTTAGGACTGCGATGAGGAGAAACTTCTTCACTCAGAGAGTTGTTAACCTGTGAAATTCCCTGCCGCAGAGTTGTTGAAGCCAGTTCATTGGATATATTCAAGAGGGAGTTAGATATGGCCCTTGCGGCTAAAGGGATCAAGGGGTATGGAGAGAAAGTAGGAAAGGGGTACTGAAGGAATGATCAGCCATGATCTTATTGAATGGTGGTGCAGGCTCGAAGGGCCGGATGGCCTACTCCTGCACCTATTTTCCATGTTTCTATGTTTCTATATCTGTTAACAGCTATCTGCACAGTTAATTCATCCACCTTATTATGAATGCTCCTCGCATTGAGACACAGAGCCTTCAGGCTTGTCTTTTTAACACTCTTTGTCCTTTTAGAATTATGTTGTAATGTGGCCCTTTTTAATTTTTGCCTTTGATTTCTCTGCCCTCCAGACTTCCTTATCTCCTTTCTATCTTTTGCTTCTGCCCCATTTTACTTCCCTCTGTCTCCCTGCATAGTTTCCCATCCCCCTGCCATACTAGTTTAAACCCTCCCCAACAGCACTAGCAAACACTCCCCCTTGGACATCGGTTCTAGTCCTGCCCAGGTGCAGACCATCCGGTTTGTACTGATCCCACCTCCCCCAGAACCAGTTCCAATGTCCCAAGAATTTGAATCCCTCCCTCTTGCACCATTCCTCAAGGCATGTATTCATCTTAACTATCCTGCTATTTCTACTCTGACTAGCACGTGGCGCTGGTAACAATCCTGAGATTACTACCTTTGAGGTCCTACTTTTTAATTTAACTCCTAACTCCCTAAATTCAGCTTGTAGGACCTCATCCCGTTTTTTTACCTGTATCGTTGGTACCTCTATGCACCACGACAACTGGCTGTTCACCCTCCCTCTCCAGAATGCACTGCAGCCACTCCGAGACATCCTTGACCCTTGCACCAGGGAGGCAACATACCATCCTGGAGTCTCGACTGCAGCCGCAGAAACGCCTATCTATTCCCCTTAAAATAGAATCCCCTACCACTATAGCTCTTCCACACTTTTTCCTGCCCTCCTGTGCAGCAGAGCCACCTCTGGTGCCATGAACTTTGCTGCTGCTGCCTTCCCCTGATGAGCATCTCCCCCAACAGTATCCAAAGTTTTCATGCTGAATTACATATTTTGTCTTCTCAGTCATTTTCAAACTTCCCGTGTGAAGATAAGAAGTCTGGAGCAATTTAATAAACTTAACCTTAACGTCAGCATAGGCGGCAAATAGACAGCTAAACCGGAGAGAGAAAATAGACAGCTAAACCTCTGAGCAGTCTTTCATATGGTCAACTATTCCATCCTCCTCCAATAGCTGAATAAAATCAATCATTTAAGTTTAAATTTTATTTGCTTGATTCAGCCAGCAAATAGATGTATGAACATATGAAAAATGACAGCCAGGTAAAGACCATCTGGCCCATCGAGCCAGTCCCACACAACTGCGATATCTGTGTGTCACAACATATACACTCCACCCCACCCCAAACCATGTGATCTCCCGATAGAGGCAAAAAAAGATTAAAAACCCAGGCCAATTTGGGGAAAAAAGATCTGGGAAATTCCTCTCCGACCTATCTAGACGATCAAAATTACTCCATTCTGGCCATTAAATTCCCCGCAGTACCTACCTTCTGTAAGAGGTGATCTCCACCACAGCCAGAAACAAATCCAGCTTTTGCTTGAAGGAATTCAGCGAATCTGCATCCACCACATGAAACAGCAGCTTGTTCCAGAGGTCCACTATTCTCTGGGAAAAGAACCACCTCCTGACATCTAACCTGGATCTAGCCCTATACAACTTAAATTTGTGACCCCTGGCCCTGATTAACCTATTTAATTGAAATAAACTGTCAGTTAGAACACTGTCTATTCCCTTCATTATCTTATAAACCTCAATCATATCCCCCCTAAGTCTACGCTGCTCTCAGGTAGAGTCCCAGCTCTTTTAACCTATCTTGATAACTATGATGCTTTAGACTTGGAATTAGACTAGTGGCCCTCTTCCGCAACCTTTCCAGAGCCTCAATATCACCCACCATGTGAGGAGACCACAACTGGACACAGTATTCCAAGTGCAGCCTGACTAAGGTCTTGTACAAGGACAACACAGTACGCCTCGTCTTATACTCAATTGGCATTTGGATACACCCCAACATCCTATTTGCTCTAGCTATCGCTGCACGGCATTACTCATGTACCTTTAAGGATGTATGCACAAGAATGCCCAAATCTCTTTCTATCTCCGCCATCTTGAATGCCTTTCCCTGGAGGATGTATGATTGTTGAGCATTTGCCCTGCCCACATGCATAACATGCACTTATCTAAGTTATACATCATTTTCTAGTCATGAGCCCAGTCTCCCAACACATTAAGATCTGTCTGAATCAGATGAGCCTCTCCTACAGTTCTAGCATTCGCACAGATCTTGGTATCATCTGCAAATTTGCAAATTGTGCTGTCAACCCCTGAATCCAGATCATTAATAAAAATAGTGAAAAGCAACGATCCCAACACTGATCCCTTCAGGACACCACTGGTGACTGGTCTCCAAACAGATCTAAATCCATCTATAACTATTCTTTGCCTCTGTCCTGCCAGCCAGTTCTGTATCCAGCTCAATATATTTCCACTAATACATAGAAATATAGAAATTTACAGCGCAGAAGGAGGCCATTTCAGCTCATCGGGTCCGCACCAGCCGACAAAGAACCACACGGCCCTCGGTCAGCAGCCCTGAAGGTTACATATAAACCTATGAACAATGAACAATGGCGGACAGGTAAAGGGCATCCGGCCCAACCAGTGCGCCCCACACAACTGCAATACTTCATGCATCGCAACATTTTACACTCCACCTCACCTGGAGCCATGCGATCTCCTGGGAGAGGCAAAAACATAGAAACATAGAAAATAGGTGCAGGAGTAGGCCATTCGTCCCTTCAAGCCTGCACCATCATTCAATAAGATCATGGCTGATCTTAAAAAACAGATAAAAACCCAGGCCAATTGAGGAAAAAAATCTGGTAAAATTCCTCTCCGACTCATCCAGGTGATCGAAACTAGTCCAGGAGATCACTCTGGCCCTATTAGATTCCCTGCAGTACTTACCATCGTATCTACATCAGCCAACAAGAGGTTATCCAGTATAATCCCAATTACCAGCTCTAGGTCCGTAACCCTGCAGTTTTCAAAACTTCAAGTGCCCATCCAAGCACCTTTTAAATATGGTGAGGGTTTCTGCATCCACTACCCTTCCAGACAGTGAGTTCCAGACCCCCACAACCTTCTGCGTGAAGAAGTTTCCCCTCAAATCCCCTCTGAACTTTCCACCAGCAACCTTAAAACTATGCCTCCTCATAATTGACCCCTCCACCAAAGGAAATAGACCCTTGCTATCCACTATATCCAGGCCCCTCAAAATTTTATACATCTCAATGAGATCTCCCCTCAGTCTTCTCTGTTCCAAGGAGAACAAACCTATCCAGCCGATCCAGTCTGTCCTCATAACCAAGATTCTCCATTCCAGGCAGCATCCTAATAAATCTCCTCGCCAGTGCAAACACGTTCTTCCTATAATATGGTGACCAGAACAGCACACAGTATTCCAGCTGTGGCCTAACCAATGTATTATACAATTTAAATCACAATCTCCCTGCTCCTGTATTCTATGCCTCGGCCAATAAAGGCAAGCATTCGGTATGTCTTCTGAACCACCTTATCCACCTGGCCTGCTACTTTCAGGGATCTGTGGACAAGTACTCCAAGGTCCCTTTCTTCATCTACACTTCTAAGTGGCCTACCATTTAATGTGTATACCCTTAGCCCTAGGTATTAAGGGATATGAGGCAAAGTTGGGTATATGGAGTTAGGTCGCAGATCATTGAATGGCGGAACAGGTTCGATGGGCTGAACGGCTTAACACCTGTTTCTATGTGGTCATTATCACATTGCTGTTTGTGGGAGCTTGCTGTGCACAAATTAGCTGCCGCGTTCCCCACATTACAATAGTGGCTATAGTTGTTGATGCTAGTTCACTGGATATATTCAAGAGGGAGTTAAATATGGCTTTTACAGTTAAGGGGATCAAGGGGTATGGAGAGAAAGCAGGAAAGGGGTACTGAAGGAAAGATCAGCCATGATCTTATTGAATGGCGGTGCAGGCTCGAAGGGGCGAATGACCTACTCCTGCACCTATTTTTCTATGTTTCTACTCCAAAAGCCATTGAAAGCGCTTTGATGACGTCCCGAAGTCATGACAGGCGCCGTGCAAAAGTTCTTTGTTAACCAAAGGGTAAAACCCTATCCAATTTGGTTGCTGTTTTGGTTAATTTCCTCCATCTTTCTTGAGGACATTAAATAATTCCTGTCCAGCTGCTGTGGACTGAATGTGAGATAGAGAGATGCACCCTGGGAGTTGTAGTGCGCCCATGCGGCGGGCGGGACTACAATACCCAGAGGGTGCCGCGGCACGCACTGGACACGTGACAGAAAGCGCGGTGACGCATCTTCCGCCCCGCCCCCGCAGTTCATCGGCCGTGCAGCCCGGGGCGCCTCGCAAACAGTCCGAGAAGGGAAAGCTCGTAGCTGGTGTTTCATTTGCAGGTGAGCGCGCTTTCAACAAACGTATCGTTCGACGCATAATGTTTTAATAAGCAGCTGGGCGGCGCACAGCCCCGGGGTTTGTGGACCCCATCCCCTGCCTTTTATTTTTTTTTCATTTAGCCGTCCGTATAAATTTCCTGATCTAAACATCAAACACTCAGCCGGAGAAAATGCTCCAAATCGTATGTGTTTTTTTTTTAAATACATGCAACGGAACTGTGCGGGAAGAATTAACCCCAGCCCGGGTACACGCACGCACCAAAAAATAATTTTCCCCCAAAGCAGGCAGATCAGCGGAAGGCCCAAGCTGAGAGAGCGGGTTTGGGGAGTGGGGGTCCTCGGGCGTTGCGCAGCAGGGCCTGTGACGTCAATGCGGGGCAGCGCTATAAATAGGGCGGGGTGCGGACGGCAGCGGGTCAGTGAGAGCCGCCGCCGCCCGAGGAGGAGGAGGAACAGCAATAGTGAGAGCAGGAGCCGAGCGCTGCCAGGCAACGCGCGCGGGACACCGGCGGGGGGGCGGGGCGGGGGGCAGGCAGGGTGCCCGAGCCAAGCGACGTCACAATCGGGGAAACGCCAGCACGCTCGTAACCGTGGCAACGCCGCTCGCCGCCGGGGTTCCATCTCTCCATCCGCCTGAGCTGGGCTGAACTGAGCTGCCGCGCATGCTCACAAATGCAGCATTTTGCAGTGTGTAAGCCCTCCTGGGTCTCGCCGTGTGTGTGTGTGTGTGTAGCAGCCAGCCGTGCGGCTGGGTGTGACTTCCTTGCGGCCCTGCAAGTGTATTCTCTGCCCCAGAGAGCTGTGGAGGCTGGGTCATTGAATATATTCAAAGGTGAAGATAGACAGATTTTTGAGCGATAAAGAATTATGGGGAGCGGGCAGGGAAGTGGAACTGAGTCCATGATCAGATCAGCCATGACCTTATTGAATGGTGGAGCAGGCTCGAGGGGCCAAATGGCCGCCTCCTGCTCCTATTTCTTATGCAGCCAGGCTAGTGTGTATTTAATTATGTGCCCCCCCCCCCCTTCTCCCAGAGCTGCTCCCAACTGGCTGCTAATCTAATTTGAGGTTATTTTTAAATTTGCGGAATGTTGTTGATGCCAGTTCATCAGATATATTCAAGAGGGAGTTAGATGTGGCCCTTATGGCTAAAGGGATCAAGGGGTATGGAGAGAAAGCAGGAATGGGGTACTGAGGTGAATGATCAGCCATGATCTTATTGAATGGTGGTGCAGGCTTGAAGGGCCAAATGGCCTGCTCCTGCATTTATTTTCTATGTGTGTTCTATGATGGGTTTTGGGGCTCTGCAGTGTTTGGCTGCCTGTCAGCCAGCAGTTGATGTTGGGCCTTATTTTTTTTGCTGCAAGATGTTGTTTTGTCAATGGGAGATGCAGTGCTGGGTGAAGAGTAATTCTCCCAATTGGAAGCTGATCCTGCTCACTTCCTGGTTAAGAATGGAGGACGATCCTTAATCCTTGTGATCCCTCTGTTGCTGTGTGCGCGTGGCTGTCTGTCCCACTCTCTCCCTGTCTCCTCCCCCAGGCCTGGCTACATCAAGTGAGTTCAACTGATCAGAAGTCCTGTTTTTTTTTAATTCGAAAATTTACAGGGGTATCCTGTTTGTTTAGGCTATGAGGATGTGCATCTTTTGAGTATTTCTGTCTGGATTTTTGCTTTAATTATGTTTTGGTCTTTGCTCCCTTAAGCATCTGTGTTTTAAAAAAAAATCTAGTGTGTGGAAGAATGCCGTTGGGTACTTAATGACAAAAGACACGGTTGGGTGGGGTGTAGAGAAATGAGAACTGAAAGCACAGGTTTAGAAATAAATAGTGAGGTGGAGTTAAGAACATAAGAAATAGGATCAGGAGTAGGCCATATGGCCCCTCAAACCTGTTCCGCCATTCAATAAGATCATGGCTGATCTGATCTTAGCCGCAACTCCCCTATCCTGCCTGTTCCCCATTACCCTTGAATCCCCTGTAGTTCAAGAACCTGTCGAGCTCAGCCTTGAATGCATTCAATGACTCGGCCTCCACAGATCTCTGGAGTAGAGAATTCTAAAGATTCACAACCCTCAAAGTTCATGGCTATAAAAGACTGAAGGATCAGCCACTACTGGTAGAGCAGGGGACTAGGGATGAGGCAAAGATGGAAGGTGTTAAGTACTGTTGGATAATGCTTGCCCGGACGGACGGTGAGGATGAGTGGTAATGGGATTGTACAGGTTATTGCACAAGAGGACATGGGTGTGGATCTTTGAACTAATTAGAGTTTGTGGGAGTGGTGATGTGGGCACACTTTAATATTTACAATGTATTTTTTCCCCTTGCCTTTCTAGAAAATGCCAGCCATTAAGCTGCAAAGCTCTGACGGAGAGATCTTTGAGGTTGATGTAGAAATAGCAAAACAATCTATTACAATCAAAACCATGTTGGAAGGTATAGTCAAAGACTGGCTCTGAGATAACACAACTGTTTTTTAAAACTCTCTCCTTTTCTGCTTCTCCTCACCTGCGGGGGTTAATGCCTAGCTTTGACTGCTCATAATGTTGGCCTTTGGGTGAAGATCTGAATCGGATGCTCGGGTAATCATTATCACATGTTGCAAAATATTTCATGCATCACTGACCTAAATGAAGGATTGATTCTTTTCATTCACCTGGTTGTGAGCAGTACAGTTGCAGTTTGGAACACTAATGTAATTTGGGTGCTTTTGGTAATTATTGGAAAGATTCAAGGCTTTGGATTCATTCAGTTGTGGGGGTAGGGATTCAACTTTGGGGTTCCAAATAGGCTCTAATGGACCCCCCACCCCTCAGGTTCTCATTTCCATTGACTTCAAGATGTATAACAGGCAGCTGATCTGCCTCTGCACGCTTTGCACCTCTGCCCAAGTTGATTTTCACCCCTCTGCTCTCCCCTCACCCCATCCCCCCTCCCAACCCTCCCCTCTCCCCCAACAAGTTATCACAACAGCTAATGCAAATGTTTTCTACACTGATTTTTTTTCCTTCCCAACCAAAGTACCAAGGGTGCTGAATTCAGATTTTTTTGGGGGGGGTATTTTAACCTATGCAAGGTCAATACTATTTTACTAGTAATCTGAGTTTAAAATGTTGTACATCTAAAAGCAAAGTACCACCTCTGGTTAGGAATTGGATATATTTTTGTTTACACTTTTGTTTGACAATTTGACTAAATGCTAGCCTTTCTATTGCACTGTGTATGCTATGTGCGGATAGAAGGCGCTCCCTGCTGCTGACACAATGGTGAATGCAGCAGGGGATTAACTCGCTGCAGTGCCATTGCGGGATACTATTGATAGATGTGGCAGAGATCCAGCACTAATAATGTAACTGTGCAGTAAATAAGCTGGCAACGACCCGACTAATCTTGCAGTCAGAATCTTTTTTTTAAAGATCCAAAAGTAATATGAGAGTCGGGTTATAATTAATGACTTTCTGAATTTAAAGTAACAATTGTGTATTTGTTTTCATGGGGTGTTGATCCCTCTGGAAGGGTACAATTAAAATTTTCTGGGCATGACTAGCGTATCTGGGCTTTCCTCCCTCCAAATTAGCTGATGGTGAGGATTAATCATGGCTCTACCGTGGGTTGATGGGGTTTAATAATGGTTCTATCTATAGGTGGACGGGAATTTCTGCTTTCCCTGCGCACACTTCATGGCTCCTCGAGCTAGATAGCAAAATATTTTACACTGGTTGATAACTGAACCCAGGGGTAATCGCAAAGCAGTCACTTTAATGGGACGGGAGAGAATTGATGACGCATCTCGGTGTGATAACTTAACCTGGAGAAATTAGACATGAAATTGTCGAGTCACGTACAATAAAATTCTACTTTGGCCAGAACTGTAACCAATGTTCCCTGTGAGCTACGCTTTGTTCGACATGGCCTGTTTCTTTAGTTTGCGGTCCCTTTAAATTTCAACGCGTGCATGGTATTTGCAGTGGAGAAGCTGATGGGTGGCCTGTGCGAGACCTTTCTCCTGACAGCACGGCCGCTCAGAGGGAACATTGATGGTAACTCGTGTATTTTTATTTTGCATCAAAATGAGAGTAATGATCCTGAGTTTGTCGTTTGCTTCGTCCTTGTTTTTTAAAAACACACAGATCTTGGTATGGATGATGAAGGTGACGATGATCCTGTGCCACTACCAAATGTGAATGCTGCTATTCTGAAAAAGGTACTGCGGCAAAAATGTTTTCTGTACTGATCTCTCCTCTCCCGAGGGTAATGATTCTCTGCTCGGGTGCTCAGCTGGTCACGGCCTCACCGGAGAGTCAGGATGTGGTGGGTTCACGCCCCGCTCCAGAGACTTGAGCACATAATCTAAACTGACACTTCAGGTGCTGTCTTTCGGATGATTGTTAAACTCTCCGTCTGGATTATGTTAAAATCTCCGTCTGCCCGCTCAGCCATTTTTTTTTAAAAGCCAAATTTTAAATCCCATGGCACTTTTCGAAGAAGAGCATGAAAATTCTTCCTGGTGTCCTGGCCAATATTTATCCCCCCAAATACCATCATTAAAACCTTTTAATCACATTGCTGTTTGTGACACCTGGCTGCCACGTTTCCTACATTAGAACAGTGAGTACATTTCAAAAAGTACTTTATTGGCTGCAAAGCACTTTGAGACGTCATGAGGTAGTGACAGGCGTTATATAAATGCAAGCCTTTTAGATGAAGCCTATTACTGCAGTTGAAGTGCTTACCTAATTTTGTGGAGGGGAATACAGGCAACTCTCGATTATCCGGGTCCCTTGGGGATTGGGCTATTCCGGGTAAGCGATTTTTCCGTTAAGGTGGGTCTACATTTTAAAGTTAAAACTTTAATGAATCAATACAAACATTAACAAAAGATGGACATTACCAGCATGCATGTACAGGTTCTGTGCCTGGAACCCGGTGCCGGCTCTGCCCCTGTTCCCAACATCAGCGGCGGCCGCGAGAGACACACACCAGCAAAGCAAGGGCAGAGGAGGGTGATTTTTACGGTGAGAATGTGTGAGTGTGAGAGAGAGAGAATGAGCAAATACAAAGGAGCACAGTGTTTGGAAGGCGATTTTTTTTTTTCCAAATTATTTGGAGCTGTCTTTTCACTTGTTAGCAACAGAATTTTAAATCCTGTTACAGCGGTTTCCTGTTGGATCCGTGTACGGATAATCGAGAGTTGCCTGTATATGAATTGTGCAGTGCATTGGGGATGAACTGTCATTTTCCCCTATGACGTCGGCCTGAATTCAGCCCAGATTGTTGGGAGGATAATTCTTCCTGTACTAACTATTTGCTTCTGTTCAATAAGTGTGGACACTTTGAACCTGTGAGGCACAGGCACGGCTGTGTACAACTGACTAGCTTGAAGGTTGTGTTTGTGCACTAGGTGATCCAGTGGTGCACACATCACCGGGATGACCCTCCCCCACCAGAGGATGATGAAAATAAAGAGAAAAGAACCGATGACATACCAGTATGGGATCAAGAGTTTCTGAAAGTCGACCAGGGGACACTCTTTGAATTAATACTGGTTAGTATGCGCGGAGGATTTTTGGACTTTTTGTAAACTATCGGCCCAGCTTTGTTTTGTCCAATTGAGTTATGTTGTCATTGGTTGATGTTGCACAAGTGACTGTACCGCCAAAGCACTTCATGAAGCTCTGGTATACCCCGAAATGCAAATATAGTTTTGGAGAGCTACCTCCTATTTAAAAATTGAGCCAAGTTCACTATCTGAAATAGTACTTGAGGCCTAGCATGTTGACCAATGGTTTAAAATCTTGGACAGCACAGCATTTAACTACAGTACCGTGCTGTGAGGTGGCAGAATAGATTTGCTAGCAGAGAGTACTAGAGAGGGTACAGAGGAGATTTACAAGGATGTTGCCAGGACTGGAGAATTTTAGCTACCAGGCGAGTTTGATAGGCTGGGTTTGTTTTCTTTGGAATAGAGGAAGCTGAGGGGAGACCTTATTGAGGCGTGTAAAATTATGAGGGGCCTAGATAGACTGGATAGGAAGGATCTATTTACCTTAGCAGAGAGGTCAACAACCAGGGGACATGGATTTAAAGTAATTGGTAGGAGGTTTAGAGGGGATTTGAGGTGAAAATTATTTTCCCAGAGGGTGGTGGGGGTCTGGAACTCACTGCCTTAAAGGGTGGTAGAGGCAGAAACCCTCACCACATTTAAAGGGTATTTGAATTGCCGTAACCTACAGGGCTACGGACCAAGAGCTGGAAAGTGGGATTAGGCTGGATAGCTTTGTCGGCCGTCGCGGACACGATGGGCCAAAGTGGCCTCCTTCCATGCTGTAAATTTCTATGGTTCTATGTAGATGCTTATTGAGCAACGAGGCTGGCACAGGAATTGAATTTTGTGCAGTTACTGGGTAGGTTGAAGGTGCTCAAAACAATATTTGAGGGTACGGTAGCATAGTGGTTGTTACTGGACTGGTAATCCAGAGGCCTGGACTAATGATCCAGAGACGTGAATTCAAATCTCACCACGGCAGCTGAGGAATTCAAACGTAGTTGATAAAAAGCTAGTATCCGTAATGGTAACCATTGTAGTAAAGACTCATCTGGTTCACTAATGTCCTTTATGGAAGTTAACCTGCTTTTCTATATCTGGTATCATCATCATAGGCAGTCCCTCGGAGCCGAGCATGACTTGCTTCCACATTAAAAATGAGTTCTCAGATGATAAATCCGATGCGGGAACTATAGTCTTTTGTCGCGGGTTGGACAGACAGTAGTTGAAAGGACGTTGGTTGAAGTGCTTGGGTTGTCATGTGCTCCTTCCGCCGTTTGTGCTTGGTCTCCGCTTGCTCCCAGCAAAGATACTCGAGGTGTTTGGCGACTTCCCGATGATTCTTTTCCACTTTGAGCGAACTTGCGCCAAGGATTTCCAGGTGTCGGTGGGAATGTTGAACTTCAAGGAGGTCTTGAGGGTGTCCTTGAAGCGTTTCCTCTGCCCACTTGGGGCTCGTTTGCCGTGTCGGAGCTCCAAGTGGAGCGCTTGCTTTGGGAGTCTCGTATCGGGCATGCAGACGATATGGCCCGTCCATCGGAGCTGATCGAGCGTTGTCAATGCTTCGATGCTGAGGATGTTGGCCTGGGTGAGAACACTGACATTGGTGTGCCTATCCTGCCAATGGATTTGCAGAATCTTCCAGGGGCAGCGTTGATGATACTTCTCCAGTGCTTTGATGTGCCTGCTGTATATAGTCCGTGTCTTATATACCTGGTATGACCCACATGTGACTCCAGACCCACAGCCCCATCTGAACGGCCTAGCAAGCCAGTCAAGAAGGGTTGGGCAATTATTGCTGGCCAGTCCACATCCCAGGAACACATTTAAAAATAAAAAGATGCTGTATTGCAGGATGTTAAACGCATTTTAGACGACTGTATATGGCTACTACGGACAGGGCAACTACACACTCCTTAAAGCCGTCACTGGCTCCTGCATCAACATGTCTGTCGACGTGTTGTCTTCTCGGGAAGCTAGTGTGTTTTCGTAGCATGGTTGTACCCAAGCTTACCTCTCAGTATATTGAAAGCAAAGAATAAATCTTAGGGTGAGGAGCAAGGGCTTTAATGTTTGTGTTTCTCTTGGGTTTTAACAGGCGCTTTTTTTTAAATAGGCTGCAAACTACCTAGACATAAAGGGGCTTCTAGATGTAACTTGCAAAACGGTGGCAAACATGATTAAAGGAAAAACTCCCGAAGAAATTCGCAAAACTTTCAACATCAAGAATGATTTTACTGAGGAAGAGGAAGCACAGGTACAGCTGGCTTATCTTTTCTAAAGGGTTTGCAAGAAGTCCCAAAATAGCTCATAATTTGTTCTCTGCTTGAGTTGTCTTGTTTTGAACGACCACACATTTAAGGTGGTATCTCGAGTAGAAGGAAAGAGGCAACTTTTTTTCCCTCTCCTTCCCCTCGAGAGATTTATATATTATATAGGATTGTGGTACAATGGTTTAAAATACTTGGCCATGGTTGGAATCCAGCCAAGACTGGGATGCAAGAGTCCTTCGTTCAACCTCCCTGAATCACGTCGGTACGCGTCCATGGCGCAAAGCTGACTATATAAACTTTTCATATGACCAGTATTCCACAGGTGTGGACATAGTGTCAGTCGTGGCTGAGTGCGTTGCACCCTCACTTCTGCATCAGAAGGTTGTGGGTTCACGTCCCACTCCAGGCTGACAGCACAGCATTCTGTCGGAGGTGCCGTCTTTCAGATGAAATGTTAAAAACAGGCCCTGTCTGCCCCCCTCAGGTGGCACTATTTTGAAGAACAGGGGGGGGGGTTATAACCCCAGTGCCCTGGCCAATATTTATCCCTCAATCAACGTAACAAAAACAGATTATCACATTGCTGTTTGTGGGAGCTTGCTGTGCGCAAATTGGCTGCCACGTTTCCCACATTACAACAGTGACTACACTTCAAAAGTACTTCATTGGCCATAAAGCGGATTGAGACATGAAAGGCGCTACATAAATGTACATATTTCTTTTAACCAAACTATATTTGACCCTGCCAGAGCAAGCCCCACTCTGGGCATTTGGTCCTGTTTGATTGCACAGTGTACACACTCTATTTTTATAATGTTTAATGTCATGAATGCCCACATCATGACCCTTGATCTGTCAATTTTCATCTATCTACATTTTGTTCCTCATTTTTCAAAGTGTTTGTCTTAACAAAATTATTCCCCAAATTAAATTTTCTGCCAATCACATTTGAACAACAGTATTCTTCATTCTTGAGCTGGTCTTGACGGCTCCTTGCCCACACTATATGTACATGCGTCCTACAAATACTCAAATTGCCTTTAAGTTTGGCTGTAACAACCCCCATTGTCTGCAAGCAGCACAGACGAAGCAGTCTGGGCTCCTGAATGAGTGCACCAAGGAACATGCTCATAACCAGCCTTGTCCCTGAAATGCACAAGTTGGTTTCTACTTTTTCAGCAATGCTGCAGCCCAGGACAGAAACTGAGGAGAGAAAAAATTAAAACTTGCATTTATATAGCACCTTTCACGACTACCGGACGTCTCAAAGCGCTTTACAGCCAATGAAGTAATTTTGGAGTGTAGTCTCTGCTTTAATGTGGGAAACATGACAGCCAACCTGCACACAGCAAACTTCCATAAATAGCAATGTGATAATGACCAGAATCTGTGTTTTTATGTTGATTGAGGGATAAATATTATGGCTGGCGTTGACACCAATGGCCTCCTGCCGAGCTGTAAATTTCTATGATTCTATTGGCCAGGACACCGGGGATAACTCCCCCTGCTCTTCTTTGGAATAGTGCCATGGGATCTTTTACGTCCACCTGAGAGAGCAGGCAGGGCCTCGGTTTAACGTCTCATCCGAAAGACAACACCTCTGACATTGCAGCATTCCCTCAGCACTGCACTGGAGAGACTGGGTGAAGGAACAACCTTCTGAGGGAGGATCAGAAAAGATATTGAGGGGGTGTTTTGGGTGGAGGCTAATTGTATTTCTCTCTCTCTCCTTCAGGTACGAAAGGAGAATCAGTGGTGTGAAGAGAAGTGATCGAGCAGGAAACACGTGTGCAACTCAATGGAAAATCTGTGCTTGCACCAAATGTATCAGATCACTAATAGCCTGTGATACTTTGAAATATAGTGACAAGATAACCATGCATAAACAGTTGTAACTAGTATTAATTTTGAGCTTAGAGCTTGCTCCATGAAATCTATTCCTTTTTAGCGAGTTGAGCAGTAACTCTCGTGTATTTATTACTTCATATCTGAAGCTGCTTCATTGATCAGTGGCATGAAAGTTGTGTAAAGAGCTCCAACTGGCAGTATGACGGCAATTATGATTTGAAATTCTTTTTTTTTAGTATTTTCATTTGTAATTAAAGTTTACTTTTTTTATTGCGGTTTTCTGTTGGGTTTAAAAAAAAAACACATTACTCTTTGTCTTTAAAATGGTCCCGAGTTCATCTTTGTAATTGAATACACAGCATCATGGTCACTGGTGTATAGACTTTTACTTTACAGCGCCAGCTAATATCACAGCTCATAAAAACTCAACAGAATGCAGAATACCCTCAAGATTGGTGGATGCTTCAAGATCTATTCCTGCTACCTCAAAATTGAGCTGGGTTCCATTTTTGTCCAAAATGTATTACAGCCGTAGTTGGTATAGAAACGTCCTACAAGGATAAACAAAGAAATATGAGCAAGCCATATAGCCCCTTGAGCCTGCTCTGCCATTCAATAAGATAATGGCTGATCTGATCTTGGCCTCAACTCCACTATCCTGCCTGTTCCCCATAACCCTTGACTCCCCTATAGTTCAAGAATCTGTCTATCTCAGCCTTGAATATATTCAATGACTCAGCTTCCACAGCTCTCGGGGGTAGAGAAGTCCAAAGGTTCACGACCTTCGAAGAAAAATTTCCTCATTTCTGGTGACCCTTTATTCTGAAACTGTGACCCTTAGTAAAGGCAGTATGAGGGTAGTACTGGTTTAAATAAAAGACCTGTGCTGAAAGCATTGCTAGTGAGGTGGTGTGGGTTCTGTTGGGAATCAGATTAGTGCATTGTATCTTGTACCGAAGCTCTAAAAGACCCCAGATCCATACTCTGAATAAGAACATAAGATACGGCCCCTCGAACCTACTCGTGGCTGATCTTCGATCTCAACTCCACCTTCCCGCCCAGCGTACTGCCGTTACAATTTTAATTCTTTAAATTTCTGCCTAATCTAGAGGTATCCAGCTTAAGATGTGTTCCATGATCGTGTGGAGTCAGTTTGTTTGTTTTATGGGCAATGTCCTTTGATAAATTAGCGTTTCTTGCTGAATAACATTGTGGCGTTGTTTTGGAAATGGATCAGTGCCTAAAAGTGGCTTTTGCTACTCAATTACTGTAGCATTTGCCATCGCTAACGTGTTTCCATTAGATTGGAAAGCATGTAGCAAAATACTGGTTATAATGAGATACACTAATTAGGGAGAATGGCTCGAGCAGAAAAGGCTATGAGCTAGACTTTCCATTGATTCCAATATCGCCCATTTAAAAAAAAAAAATCGCTAGTTTTGCTTTTTTTAATTTGGGCGTTGGCCGTAGCGATGTGAAATGGGTGTTAGCGATTTATTCCGTCATGCAAGGCGACCATAGCAATGGCCATTCTGTGCATTTTTTCAGGTGATTAACTTTTCCTGCAATTTGGGAGGTCACATGCACAGAACAATTGAAATAGAGAGTCAAGTATTGAAAGCTGTTTTGGTGATTGAGGACCTGTTTATTGAGGGGAATAATTTAAAAATAAATGGAATACGTCGAGGAGGCTGTGTTAAGTGATTTTGGAGAGGTGAAGGGAGGTGGCAGGTGGTGTGCCAAGTGTTTTTTGGAAGAGGCAAATGCTGCCCTAGTCCACGAGGTGGAAACTTGTTGGGCCAATTGACCCAGGGTGGTCATGGAAACCCCCCCCCAAGGTGTATCAGAGAATTTGGGCGGAGATCGCCAAAGTCTTCTCATTGGCGGCACACTATGTCCGTGAGCTGAACAAGTGCTGTAAGCGCTGGAATGACCTTGTTGGTTCCGGAAGAGTAAGTTTTAAATTTATAATTGTAATGATGCAATGACTCTCTAACTCAAATATAGATCTGCTGGATTGTAATTAAGCTGATAATCTTGGTGTCATGTGTTAGTAACGGGACGATCCCGATGGAAAGTCTAGCGCTGTCTAGAATGTATTTGGGAGTTTTCAGGAACTGGGTTTTACAACAGATGCAAAGAAAAGGCCATGCTAGATTTAGTAATAAGTAAGAAACCAGAATTAGTTAATCTGGCGGTAAGGGAACATCTTTGGAATAGTGACCATAATATGATTGTGTTTGAAAGGAAGAAGGGAGTCACAAACCAGAGATTCACATTTAAGTATGACGTTCTTTGAAGGGACGAGAATAAATTGAAATGAAATGGACTACAGTTAATGGGTACAGACAAATGGTGGGAAGTATTTAAATAAGTATTTGATGCAATACAAAATCAGTATATATCCCTAAAAGGTTTTTATAGATAGGGTGCTAAAGGGGAATGTGGGTCTATGAAAGAGAGATGCAGGTGAGACTATAATGGACAATGTACATCTGCTGGCTTGAAGCAGATTTAGCAATCGTTTTTAGCTGCTTGAATCCACAGGACTCCATTACTGCTAGTTACACTTGCTGAGTTCACTCCAGTTGTCTTGTGTCAAGGCAGTGACATTGCTGTAGGCCACTGTTATGTAGATAGTATATTGACCTACCTTTAAAGAATGAGGAAGCTAGATTGCTTAAGATTCTTGCACCTTTTCTTCACTATTAAAATTAATTATTCTACAATAGATGAAGTGCTACTTTATAGGCTTATCTCTTGTCATGTGAACATCATAGTGCTTTGAAGTATGTAAACCATGTCATGTATCTACCTCTCCGATCACATTGGTAGAAATATTTTTTCAATATTGCTCATAAAACAGGTACAATTCGGGTTGGCTTTTGTTTCTGGGCTATGACCAGATAAAGGAATAGTATTGACATAGTCTACCTAATAGGATAAAGCCACTTAGCGATGGCGGCACTTAAAAATGTTAACAAAATCCATATATTTATTCATAAACCATTAAGGCTTTTTAAACAGCTATAGCTACTACTTGTAAGGCAAGGAGACATTTGGGTTCAAAGAGCGACAGCGTTGCATATAACAAGTCTCCAATCTACATTCATGGTGGCAGATGCTAAAGTAATTTCCAGAGCAGAAAAAGCTTTGTTATAATGGTTATCTGATAAACCCTAAGTGGAATTACAGCCACATAGAAGAAAAGGTTATAAATGTGCAAGGATAACTGGAGCATCAAACCTTTCAGCGTTATATTGAACAAATACTTCCACTTAACACTTCATGTTTTTAAAGTGAGTAGTTTCCATTATGCCAATAAGTACGACTAATGAACCTTTGCAAAAGGCAATAGTCTTAAATTTACTAACCTAACACCCGATTTGTAAGGGCTTATCTATCGTCAACACTTACCCACGTTTGAAGTTCATGATAGAAAAGGTGATGAAAGGAAAAGATATGAAAACAAATTAGGGGGAAAAAAGCAGGAACCGGATCATAATGAGCGAGTTGATTCTCCAAAGATAGGTTGGAGTAGAGTAATGCTTAGACAGGAGGGGTTTTTAAACGATGTGTCCAGGACTGCTCTCTAGATCAGCGTGTCTTTAGTCCAACTAGGCAAGTGGTGATGTGGGATTTACGTCTAGGAATTCAAGTGGAGTCAGTAAATAAGGACAGGGGAACAACTGGAGGAAACAGCCACTTTAGAACCATTAGATTGGATGTAAAAATTGGAAGAGAAAGTCAAAAATAAGGATATTTCACTGATAAAAGCTAATTTTAATGAGATAAAAAATAAACTAGCCCTGAGAATCCAGAAAGAAAACTTGGCAAATGAGGTAGTAGACAAACAGTGGGAGATGTTTGAAGAGATGATTAAGGACATTCCCCACAGAAACTAAGGTGGTGCAGCAAAAGCTGGATGCCTAGAAGAGTTAATGATGAAACTTAAAAAAATGATAATTAGGGCTAACAATGCAAATGAAATCAAACTGGAAAATACAGAGGTCGCAAAAAAGACGGGTAGGTAACAAGGGGAAAAAATGTTGAATAACTATTTTAAAAAAATATAGGACTGAGTAGAAATTAAAAGAAATCTTTGGAAGACTCTGATAATGGAGATAAGAAAAAACAAATACTTTGCAAAAAAGGAATAAATTAAGTAATCATTGCCCAGTCAGGTTGATATCGGTAGTGAACAGGTCATAATTCTGGATAAAATTAATACCTAGAAAGCACGGATATGTAAAAGGCAACTCACGTCTGCCAAATGAGTTAGACGAAAAAATATTATATTCAGAGGATGGCCTAGCCTTTGGGCCTCCATTCACCAAGATACTCCATTTGTTGATTTTCTAAATTCTTAACTTCACCGTTGATGTCTTTGCCCCTGGCAAATCTTTACTCTCCTGTCCCAGTTACATTACCACACTCCATTTTTGCTCCCTCAAGTCTAAGGGAATAGCAGGCAGATCTGGTTTAGCCATTTGTTGCCAGATCTGGCTGGATCACATTAGCCTAATCAGGACTGATTCTTTCCAGCTAAGACCACTCACTACTTTAGGTTTATCCTGAAGGGCGAAGATAACTCACCGTTTCTCCACTACCAAACCTATCCCTGTTATTCTCACCTTCAACAACAAAGAAGCTCATTGACTTCTTTGACACTTAAGGCCAAGATTTTGCCTACTGAGGCGGGCGACGTCCATTGTGCGTTCCCAGCTCGCTGCTTGCTCCATCCCGTTCTGTACAAGTGATTTTACTGTGGTAGGGCTTGTTAAACAAGCCCTGCGAGGGTCCTGGCCAATTAAAAGGAAGTGGATCTGATAATGTCATTTGATGATGCGTCATCAGCCGGTTTCCTTTAAAGGGACTGTCAACATTGATTTTGACAATTGTGCTATCGGTGTTTTACAGCATTGAGGTTCTGCAAACATTGCTGAGCACTGCACAGAGGCTGCACCCAGGCATATGGAGGGAGTCACAGCACACAGGGAGATTCTCTTCACTTCCAATGGGTGGAAGAGACTGCCGCAGGAGACCAAAAACAGCCTACATCCACCTCAATAATATCAACTGCCTATTGAAACCCTTGCCACCTTCAGAATCAACTATATCAATGTTCTACTGGCCAGCCTCCCAACCTTCATGCTCTGTAAACTAGCTCATCCAAAACTCTGCTACCCATATCCTACCCTGCACAAACTCCCACTCACCCATCATCAGTCTTCGCTGACCTGCATCGGCTCCTGGTTCCACAATTTAATATTTGTATCCTTGCATTTAAATCCCTTCATGGCCTCATCTGTCCCTATCTCAGCAACATCCTCCACTCCTCCAAAATTCTGATTCTGGCCATCACTCCCTCCCTCTCCCCACCAGAAAAGAGGTGAATGAAACCTGGTGACCCTCCTTGCTTTCACTAGTGGGCAAATGAGGAACAAGGTGACTGAGATTGAGGATTCTCACTGCGCTAAGGGAGCATCACAACCCAATACATGGAGATCAGTGTTCCTGTTAAGCTATGCAGCCACGCAGCTGTCTGGAGGTCCCGTGCAGGCTGCTTGCTGACCTTATAAGGGAAAAACCGCACATGCACAGAAATTTGAATGGCTGTGCAAGCCCCATTAAAAGGACTGCTCACAAAAAAAAATGAGGGAACATTGATGCGAGATACAGGAGGGCCGAATAAGAGATAGCAGTGCCATGGAGCTGGTCACACTCTTGCTGCTCCAGAGGGGTAAGTTAAAGAAATACTTATCGGCAGCCCCTTAAAGACCGCTGCAGAAAATCTTGTTGGAGCTTGCATGGCGTATGCTCCACCTAGTTGTCCGCAGTTTACAGAAGGCTCCTGGAACACGTGCATGATCCTTCTTTGCATGTTTAAATTAGTCCATGACTTGAGGCAGCTGATGGGTTTGGTGTGGACTATGCCACCAGCACAGATTAGGTGCAGGAGCACGTGTCCAGAAATTGGTATATACTGCACCCACTTCACGCCCAAAAACACAAGTTTTTGTCCGCGTAGCCAAATAAATTTTGTTGAATGCGGCCTATGCCAAGATGTCCGATCAGGCCTGCCGTGTAAATTGAGTTTGACACCCTTGGCCTAAGATGATAACAGCCTTTAGTTATGAGGCGATCAGAGAAGCTGGGGCTTTTATTATTGGAAAAAAGATGATTAAAAGATTTGAGCTCAAAATTAAGGACTTTTGATGAGGTAAATCAGGGAAACTTTTTCCACTAGTCAGTGAGTCGGTAATGAGGGGGGATAAATTTAAGGTCATCACCAAAGGAACAAAGGGAGAGGTGGCAAGTATGTTTTATGTGGAGGGTTGTCAGGACACGGAATGCCTGACCAGAAACACTGGTAGAAGAATCCCTAACAGCTTTAAAAAGTGGATATTGCAAATGAAAAATTTAAACAACATTGAAAATAGGTGCAGGAGTAGGCCATTCGGCCCTTCGAGCCTGCACCGCCATTCAATGAGTTCATGGCTGAACATGCAACTTCAGTACCCCATTCCTGCTTTCTCGCCATACCCCTTGATCCCCCGAGTAGTAAGGACTACATCTAACTCCTTTTTGAATATATTTAATGAATTGGCCTCAACTTTCTGTGGTAGAGAATTCCACAGGTTCACCACTCTGGGTGAAGAAGTTTCTCCTCATCTCGGTCCTAAATGGTTTACCCCTTCTCCTTAGACTGTGACCCCTGGTTCTGGACTTCCCCAACATTGGGAACATTCTTCCTGCATCTAACCTGTCTAAACCCGTCAGAATTTTAAACGTTTCTATGAGATCCCCTCACATTCTTCTGAACTCCAGTGAATACAAGCCCAGTTGATCCAGTCTTTCTTCATATGTCAGTCCCGCCATCCCGGGAATCAGTCTGGTGAACCTTTGCTGCACTCCCTCAATAGCAAGAATGTCTTTCCTCAAGTTAGGAGACCAAAACTGTACACAATACTCCAAGTGTGGACTCACCGAGGCCCTGTACAACTGTAGTAACACCTCCCTGCCCCAGTACTCAAATCCCCTCGTTATGAAGGCCAACATGCCATTTGCTTTTTTAACCGCCTGCTGTACCTGCATGCCAACCTTCAATGACTGATGTACCATGACACCCAGGTCTCGTTGCACCTCCCCTTTTACTAATCTGTCACCATTCAGATAATAGTCTGTCTCTGTTTTTACCACCAAAGTGGATAACCTCACATTTATCCACATTATACTTCATCTGCCATGCATTTGCCCACTCACCTAACCTATCCAAGTCACTCTGCAGCCTCATAGCATCCTCCTCGCAGCTCTCACTGCCACCCAACTTAGTGTCATCCGCAAATTTGGAGATACATTTAATCCCCTCGTCTAAATCATTAATGTACAGTGTAAACAGCTGGGGCCCCAGCACAGAACCTTGCGGTACCCCACTAGTCACTGCCTGCCATTCTGAAAAGTACCCATTTACTCCTACTCTTTGCTTTCTGTCTGCCAACCAGTTCTCAATCCACGTCAGCACACTACCCCCAATCCCATGTGCTTTAACTTTGCACATTAATCCCTTGTGTGGGACCTTGTCGAAAGCCTTCTGAAAGTCCAAATACACCACATCAATTGGTTCTCCCTTGTCCACTATTGGAAACATCCTCAAAAAATTCCAGAAGATTTGTCAAGCATGATTTCCCTTTCTCAAATCCATGCTGACTTGGACCTATCATGTCACCTCTTTCCAAATGCGCTGCTATGACATCCTTAATAATTGATTCCATCATTTTACCCACTACCGATGTCAGGCTGACCGGTCTATAATTCCGTTTTCTCTCTCCCTCCTTTTTTAAAAAGTGGGGTTACATTGGCTACCCTCCACTCCATAGGAACTGATCCAGAGTCTATGTAATGTTGGAAAATCTCTGTCAATGCATCCGCTATTTCCAAGGCCACCTCCTCAAGTACTCTGGGATGCAGTCCATCAGGCCCTGGGGATTTATAGGCCTTCAATCCCATCAATTTCCCCAACACAATTTCCCTCAGTTCCTCCTTCTTACTAGACCCTCTGACCCCTTTTATATCCGGAAGGTTGTTTGTGTCCTCCTTAGTGAATAGCGAACCAAAGTACTTGTTCAATTGGTCCGCCATTTCTTTGTTCCCCATTATGACTTCCTCTGATTCTGACTGCAGGGGACCTATGTTTGTCTTTACTAACTTTTTTCTCTTTACATATGATGGGGAACAGTCACCCAAATGGATAGCTCGTTCAGAGAATCAGCACAGGCGAGAGGGTGATGGGCTGTGTAAAGTTCTATTCTGTAAAGATTACGGGTGTGGCATTCTGCTTGATGATGCATACCCACAGGAGGCAGGCCTTGTGCATGCTGTGCCCGCCATACAGTGTCAGTAATTGCTCAGCTCAAGGGATGCCTTGGAAATCAATGCACAAGAAAACTGCTCTCATTGTCCCCAAAATCCCAATGTCCCAGTTACAGTCCACCTGCAACCAAGGACATTGCCTCCAGCCCAAATCGCGGAGACAGGACCATTTATATAAGAACATGAGAAATAGGAACAGCCTAATAGGAACATGAGAAATAGCCTGCTCCGCCATTCAATAAGATAATGGCTGATCTGATCATGGTCTCAGCTCCACTTCCCTGCCTGCTCCCCATAACCCTTTATAGTTTGTCCATTTGTCTTAAATTTATTTAATGTTACAGCTTCCACAGCTCTCTGAGGCAGTGAATTCCACAGATTTACAACCCTTAGAGAAGAAATTTCTCTTCTCAGTTTAAAATGGGCAGCCCCTTATTCTAAGATCATGCCCTCTAGTTCTCATTTCCCCCATCATTGGAACATCCTCCGCATCCACCTTGTCAAGCCCCCTCATAATCATATTCGTTTCGATAAGATCACCTTTCTTCTGAATTCCGATGAGTAGAGGCCCAACCCACTCAACCTTTCCTCATAAGTTAAACCCCTCATCTCCGGAATCAACCTAGTGAACCTTCTCTGAACTGCCTCCAAAGCAAGTATATCCTTTCGTAAATATGGAAACCAAAACTGCACGCAGTATTCCAGGTGTGGCCTCACCAATACCCTGTACAGCTGTAGCAAGACTTCCCTGCTTTTATACACCATCCCCTTTGCAATAAAGGCTAAGATTCCATTGGCCTTCCTGATCACTTGCTGTACCTGCATACAATCCTTTTGTGCACAAGTACCTCCAGGTCAGGGCAGAGGGCTCATACATGTACCGGCGCGATAGAGGTGTCCACCCCGACAGGAGAACTGGAGCCATACCATCTGGTGGCAGAGAGGAAGAACTCGCTACCACATGCAGTAGTTGAGACGAGTAGCATAGATGCATTTAAAGGGAAGCTAGAAAAACACATGGGGGAAGAGAGTGTGTTGATCGGGTTAGATGAAGAAGGGTGGGCAGAGGCTCGTGATGAGCATAAACACCAGTATGGACCTGTTGCGCCAAATGGCTATAAATTCTATGTACTGCTATCATTCTTAGCACACAGTATTGGGTCTGAATCCTAAGTGGAGTAATCGAATGCGTGATCCCAAAGTAGCTGAGCTGCATTAAGACAGAATGTCCGAAAATAACGGATAGAAGACGCCCCCCACCCCCCCGCCCCAATCCACGCAATCTGTCCCAATGCCAGATATGCTTGCAGCAAGACTCGGAAGATGGGTGGAGTGGATGCTAGTTCAGGTTGTGATTTCTCCCGGTTGGCAAGTAACCATTGTTGCATACTTCCTCTCGACAGGGAACTTGGGGAAGTAAGCTGTGTACAGAAGGACCTGAAAGTAAAGTCACCACCACTCACACCGTCCCTGCTGATCACAGGCAGCCGACTAGATCAGGCAAATGGCACTATCCATGTCACTACCGTAGGTATCAATTACAAAGGCGCCGCTTATAACGTATTAAGCACACTGGCTATTTTGTGCAGTGCAGTGCTTATCGATTTATTAGCTCCACTTATTTTAGGCAAAGTCACGCCTTCAATCAGCAGTCTGTACGGAACCATGGGTGGGGGGGGGGGGGGCGCACAATCGTAAAGCTAAGGACTAGTCAGAAGCCTGGGGCATCACGATTACACCCCCCTGCCACCATGTAATCGCCTGGGAGAGGCAAAATAACAGAAAAAACCCAGGGCCAGTCAGCGGAAATAAATCTTTAAGGGCTGCTGTAGTTTAGGGAGAAGGCCCAACACCTCACAGCAACTAGGAATGGGCAGGAAATGACCATGCCAGTGCTATCCGTATCCCAAGAGCAAAAATAAATAAATAATTAATAATCAGACTCTAGTTATCGGAAATTCAGTGCATGCATCTTAGGGCACAGCTTATGTTTGCACTCAGAATACATCAGCTGTCAAATTGGCAAGGCATTTAACAAATCGAATGTACAGGTTTTGATATTGCACTGTCTACCTCAGGTGATATGGATTCTTTAAGCACTTAGCAGTGGTATCGATTGGGCAAGCATTGCTCCATTCTGCTCGCGACACCAACTATCTGCATTTGTAGGGGTGAAAAATAACTAGTCTCAAACAAATTCCAATTTAGTTTTTTACTTCCACGTGTATACAAAACTAGATGATTCACTTCGACTTCTGGCTTTGTGCTTGTGCCTTCAGCACCTTCACGACTATCTTCTGTTCCTCAATCAGGAAGGCACGCTTGATTCTGAAAAGGAACAAAACAAAATACATCAGGCACACCCGCGAGGGCAGCTCAACAGCTGTGCGCCAGAGGGAAGAAAACGCTCGTCTCAGTACCAGACACGTATCCCACGTACTTGCACTGCAGAATCACCGATCAGCAGCAGGGGCTGAAAATCTTGTGGCTCGCTGGCACACTCGGAACATAACTTCAAGGGCCGCACTCGGCTGGTTGCCAGCCTTCTTCCCCCACCCCCCTCCCACCATGGGAGCTTCCGATGGCCTTTGGGGTGGAGCCTACCTACTTACAGGCAGCATGCACACCGCTCCTGATTTGGGATGAGGGGGTCAAAACCACCCCCAGAACCACTCACTGCAGTTTACAGGTTCTGGAGGGAGGGCAGACACTCGAGGCACTAGCAAGCCAATACCAGGGGACATAGATTTAAAGCAAATGGTCGAAAGATTAGCGGGGAGTTGAGCTGTTTTTCCACCGAGGGTGGTGGGGATCTGGAACTCACTGCCTGAAAGAGTGGTAAGAGGGAGAAACCCTCACCATATTTAAAAAGTACTTGGATGTGCACTTAAAAGTGCCGTGACCTACAGGGCTATGGACCAAGAGCTGCAAGGTGGGATTAGGCTAGTTGGCTCTTTTTCGGCCGGCAGACACGATGGACCGAACGGCCTCCTTCTGTGCCGTAAACTTCCACGGTTCTATTCTACGACACACTGCTAGTTGGGCCACCTTTCCCTGACCCCACAACCATTCAAATTTATAGTGACCAGGCCCAAAACAGGGTAGATGCTGAGAGGTTGTTCCCCCTGGCTGGAGAGTCTAGAACTAGGGGCACAGTCTCAGGATAAGGGGTAGGCCTGTTAAGACAGCAATGAAGAGGAACGTCTTCACTCAGAGGGTTGTGAATATTTGGAATTCTCTACCCCAGAGAGGCGTGGATGCGGAGCCTCTGAATATATTTAAGGCTGAGATCAATAGATTTTTGGAGTCACGGGGAATCAAGGGATATGGAGATCGGGCGGGAAGGTGGAGTTGAGGTAGATCAGCCATGATCTTATTGAATGTCGGAGCAGGCTTGAGGGGCTGTGCGGTCTAATCCGGCTCTTATTTCTTATGTTCTCAAAACCTTACATCAGATACCTTAACGCACCAACTGCACACAATGTCTAGTTTGATATCTGCTGCAGCAACTCCGTTGAAACCTTTGACAGTCTTCCCCCGCCCCTCCTCCCATACTGCGTCTTCATGATGACCCCCACAGCCAACAGAAAACCCACCCAGCAGTTTTCCTCTGTAGCTTCAACAGGCTACTTGAAGGCCTGTGCGAGACCTACTTGACCACAGTCAGATTGAACACATACTGGGCGGCAGCCACTCCATATTCAGGGTCTCTTGTTACAGGCAGGAATACTCAATCAAACAAAAGGCATCATGCTGAGGCCAGTTCGTTAGATTTATTCAAAAGGGAGTTAGATGTGGCCCTTATGGCTAAAGGGATCAAGGGGTACAGAGAGAAAGCAGGAATGGGGTACTGAAGTTGCATGATTAGATTGAATGGTGGTGCAGGCTCAAAGGGCCGAATGGCCTACTCCTGCAACTATTTTCTATGTTTCTATTACCTGTCGCGCACACACTTGGCACACATGGATCCACCATAGGCTCTGCTGACGTGCTTCTTGGTCTTTGACAATCTCATTAGGACCTTGGGTCGAACAGCCCGAATCTGCACAAGTTCAAGAGGAATCAGTTAATTATCTATTTTGCGAATGCGAAATGATCATATTCAGCACTAAAGTAATCACACATCCCCATTCGAGTGACTTGAAAATCAGCTCAAATCAACCTGACCGATGCAGGATGCTTCCTATTTGCAAGATATTTGGCCAAAATTCAAAATAGATGCTGCTCCAAACTACATCAATGGGAAACACACTTCAAACAAAGCTCGGAAGCGATGACCCAGCGGGCCAAACAGCACCTTTCATCTTGGTTCAAAGACGAGTCAGCCTGAAGGGGGTGTCCTGTGGCTGCAAGGATCCCATGTGAAATCAGTCTCGATCCAGCTTCTAGTTCGGCTGGGTCTTGCAGCAAAAATAAGTGTCTTTGAATGGAAATTTTACCCAGCCTAATGAGGGCTGCCATAGGAAATGAGAAAGTGCCACATTGGTGCAGTACGGGTGCTCGTGAGGTTAGGACAAGTGGAGAGTGCTCCGGCTTGCCTCTCGCTCTGCTGTATGTGCCCGGGGCATACGTGACTTCGAGACTGGATGCCTGAAATGGAAAGTGCAGCATTGATCTCGCTCACTTAGAGCTTGAAAAAAAAAAATGAACAAATGTATTCAGCTTTAAATAAGAGTTCAATGCTATGACGTATTTGTTCTTCAGATACGAGAGTTACTGGCAAGGCAACGGTTACTGCCCGCTCCGAATGCCCCGAGAACACTAGGCGTCAACCTCGCAGTGTGGGACTGCAGTCACGCGTTACCCCAACCGGGCAAGGACAACAGCTTCCCTTCCTCGAAGGACGTTAGTGAACCAGTTGGGTTTTTACAACAATCTGGCAACTTTTGAGGCAATTCGTTTTGGCCAAAAATATGAACTACCACAATGTACAATTGCAACGCAATTAAAACAAGCAACTACAACTGCCCAGTGATGATCACAGCGCCGTCAAAATCTGTTGAATGTTCTCAACCAAACCACAGGATCTACTAGAAACTTAAAATATTTCTTCAGGCTTTTTCTTGTACTCAACACAATAGGATGCTATGCATACAATCCTTTTGTGTTTCGTGCACAAGTACCTCCAGGTCAGGGCAGAGGGCTCATACATGTACCGGCGCGATAGAGGTGTCCACCCCGACAGGAGAACTGGAGCCATATCATC
Source organism: Pristiophorus japonicus (assembly GCF_044704955.1). Lineage (NCBI taxonomy): Eukaryota > Metazoa > Chordata > Chondrichthyes > Pristiophoridae > Pristiophorus > Pristiophorus japonicus. The sequence continues at coordinate 357,098,083 of NC_091978.1, forward strand.
TGGTGGCAGAGAGGAAGAACGAGTTTTGTGGCCAGTGCCACCATTACTTGATCCCATGTCAGATATAGTTAGTTGCAGAGTAAAGGTCCTTTAACACGGCTACCGTTTTCTAGACTGAAATCTCTGCTCAACTACCCGACTTCAAACTACAGGCTGACCAAGAGGGAAGGACCTAAAGACCCGCAGGCAAAGATTTAATTCGGGATGGCTCGTTACGAGACAGATACCTGTACAGGCGCAGCTATTTAAGAGGAAAATTCGGGCACCTGGATTACTTATAAAAGCCATACTTGAACATGCTATTCACATCTAAATGCTCAGCATTAATTCAAAGCAGCAGTTTTACACACAGCGTGACATTTTAATAAAGAATTGGAAACACGTCAGAAGTCGATGGAATGTTCAACAATTCAACATTATTTAACAAACTCACCGCCACAAACTGCTCTTCCTCTTTGGAATTAAGAAGAATGAAAGGCGATCTCTAAGATTCTGAGAGGGTCTGACAGGATAGATTCTGAGTGGTTGTTCCTCCCGAGTGAAGAGTGTAGAACTAGGGGGCATAGTCTCAGGACAAGAGGCTGGCCATTAAGACAGAGATCTGGAGACATTTCTTCACTGAGGGTTGTGAATCTTTGGAATTCTCTACCTCAAAGGGCTGTGGATGCTGAATTGTTGGGCCCAATTTTCCCCAACCCCTTTTTTCGGCGCACTTACCTTAAATGCGCCGACTCTGCGTGCTGAAAACAGCGCCGAGAAAAAGGGCTCCATCCTGACGCGTCTCCGGTGTCCCAGTGTGGCGTAGCTAATGAAGTGGGGGGGTGGGGGGAGCAACAGGCCAGCGCAGAAAGCACTGCCGGTAGCTGTGCGCATGCGTAATGAAGTCTGCGCGCATGCTCCTGCCCTCCCAGTGTGTCCTGCGGCTGTGAGCAGGACCCAATGCTCGCAGCCCCTATCCCCGGCCGAGTGGCCTCCTGCACCAGCCGGCTGACTTCCTGGGCCGAGGTAGGACTTCAGTTTTATTTTTTTATTTATTGATGGTTGTGCTTGAAAGTTTTGATTGCGGGTTGCGGGGCCGGGGGGGGGGAAAAAGAGAGAGAGAGAGAGAGAGAGAGAGAGAGAGAGAGAAGAAAGAGTGTTTTGATGGGCAGAGGGGGGGTGGGACTTTAAAAATAATTTGATTCTGGCATAAAGGTAGGACTTCTATTTTTTTATTTGTTATTAATTGATTGCTTATTACTTTTTGTGGCTTTTTTAGTGCTTTGTAAGTCTTGGTGCAGGTCCTCAGCTTCCTTGTATTTTTTATTTGTTATTAAATAATTATTTTTGTGCTTTAAATGTACTAACCCACGCTGATTTCATAACTGCCCGCTATGTTTTTCAGAGCTGGCCACATACACTGACCTAAGTCGATGTGGAGTAAGTTTTAGCTGGTCAAAGTAGCATAAATGGCCAAAAACTGCCGTGTCTGGGAACATTCGCTTTTGAAAAAAAAACGGAACTAAAAAAAAAAAATCGTACCTAACTAACTAACTTACTCTGCAGCAAATTTTTGGGGAAAGTGGCATTTTTTTTAAAACTTACGCCAGAAAAAACGTACTCCAAAAAAATTGATACAAGTCATGGCCAAAATTGGGCCCGTTGAATGTATTCAATGCTGAGAGTGGTAGATATTTGGACTATAGGAGAATCAGGTGGGAAAATGGAGTTGAGGTCAAAGATCAGCCGCAATCTTATTGATTAAGAGCAGGCTCGAGGGGCCGCGTGGCCTACTCCTGCTCCCAATTATTATGTTCTTACTCTAAAACTCAATCCAGAAGAATTTGATAGTTGCGGTTAGACAAATCTAATTCACTCAAACAAGCCAGGACCTTGATTGCACTATTTCAACTTTGAACTTGAGTTTCAGTCTCAATTCTATTCACGTTGGTACTGAACTTATTTTTGTCAGCCCATTTCACCAGTGGCATTCCGGACTGATAGCCACCCCTCCAAGTCCTGTTATCACAGAATATATCCTAGTCAGCAATAAAATGCAAACAGTAGGAAACACTATGGAGGTGTTACTGCAAAGATTGCTACTCTTTTTAATCCAGTCCCGTTTCCTTAGACTGCATTGAACTTCTAAACCTGCGACAAAAGGGGAAGGAGTGTTTTCCCCTTTCAATGCATAGACCCATAGAAATTTACAATGCAGTCCATTATGTCGGTGCCACCTCTTTGCTGGAGTAATCCAAAACGATCTCACTCTCCCCCGGTGTCCCTATAGCTTCCTTTGCTTCAGATATTTATCCGATGCACTGGTTTCTGCCTTAACCGTGTGGCAAAGCAATCCACGCTCCATGAAATATTTCTTAACTTCTGTCCCCAGACTGACAATTTGAAATTGATGGCCCTTGTCACCGTCTTCCCAACTAGAGAAACACAATCTTTCTCTATTCACAAACAATAAATGATTAAATTCTCCTTCTGCTGCTCCTGGGGAAATAGTCCCGTCATCTCAAGTCCTTCATCATAATTATAGCCAGGAAGCCCATTACATCTGAAACCTGTGGATACAAATCCATGCTCTTTGGAACAGAGGTGGCAGAGGGAAGACTTAATTGAGGTTTATAAAATTACGAGGGGCCTAGATAGAATGGATAGCAATGACCTACTACCCTTAGCAGTGAGGTCAACAACCAGGGAGCATAGATTTAAAGTAATTGGTAGGAGGGGAGTTGAGGGGAACGTATTTCCACCTAGAGGCTAGTGGGAGTCTGGGACTCTCTGCCTGAAAGGGTGGTAGAGGCAGAAACCCTCATCACATTTAAAAAGTACTTGGATGTGCACTTAAAGAGCCGTAACCTACAGGGTTACAGACCAGGAGTTGGAAAGCGGGATGAGGCTGGATAGCTCTTGGTCGGCCGGCGCGGACACGATGGGCCGAAATGGCCTCCTTCCGTGCTGTAAACTTCTATCATTCTCTGCCACTTTTTTTAAAAATCAAGGCGGGATAACAAAACTTCTACCACCCCAGAGCACTGCTCGCGAGCAGGCGCACTGCTGCATCTCAATGTCAGACGAATACAACGACTTGTATTCGAAATCACAAGCGGCTCAAAACCAAAAAGGAACACGCACGCATTAAAGTGACTACTTACACCGCGGAGTCTGCCGGGACAGATGCCACACGCGGACTTTGGTGCCTTGCCGACCTTCTTGGTGTACAGGAACACAATGCGGTTACCGGGCGTGCGAGACCTTCACAATAAAGGCACAGGTTATTAAACAGCAAGACCGTCTTTGGGAGCAAGACACAACAACAAAGGCCAAAAGGGTTTCATTACAAGGACAGTTTGCATAGAAGCAGCTTATATTCATAGAAACATAGAAAATAGGTGCAGGAGCAGGCCATTCAGCCCTTCTAGCCTGCACCGCCATTCAATGAGTTCATGGCTGAACATGAAACTTCAGTACCCCCTTCCTGCTTTCTCGCCATACCCCTAGATTCCCCCGAGTAGTAAGGACTTCATCTAACTCCCTTTTGAATATATTTAGTGAATTGGCCTCAACTACTTTCTGTGGTAGAGAATGCCACAGGTTCACCACTCTCTGGGTGAAGAAGTTTCTCCTCATCGCGGTCCTAAATGGCTTACCCCTTATCCTTAGACTGTGACCCCTGGTTCTGGACTTCCCCAACATTGGGAACATTCTTCCTGCATCTAACCTGTCTAAACCCGTCAGAATTTTAAACGTTTCTATGAGGTCCCCTCTCATTCTTCTGAACTCCAGTGAATACAAGCCCAGTTGATCCAGTCTTTCTTGATAGGTCAGTCCCACCATCCCGGGAATCAGTCTGGTGAATCTTCGCTGCACTCCCTCAGTAGCAAGAATGTCCTTCCTCAAGTTAGGAGACCAAAACTGTACACAATACTCCAGGTGTGGCCTCACCAAGGCCCTGTACAACTGTAGCAACACCTCCCTGCCCCTGTACTCAAATCCCCTCGCTATGAAGGCCAACATGCCATTTGCTTTCATAACCGCCTGCTGTACCTGCATGCCAACCTTCAATGACTGATGTACCATGACACCCAGGTCTCGTTGCACCTTCCCTTTTCCTAATCTGTCACCATTCAGATAATAATCTGTGTCTCTGTTTTTACCACCAAAGTGGATAACCTCACATTTATCCACATTATACTTCATCTGCCATTCATTTGCCCACTCACCTAACCTATCCAAGTCACTCTGCAGCCTCATAGCATCCTCCTCGCAGCTCACACTGCCACCCAACTTAGTGCCATCCGCAAATTTGGAGATACTACATTTAATCCCCTCGTCTAAATCATTAATGTACAATGTAAACAGCTGGAGCCCCAGCACAGAACCTTGCGGTACCCCACTAGTCACTGCCTTCCATTCTGAAAAGTACCCATTTACTTCTACTCTTTGCTTCCTGTCTGACAACCAGTTCTCAATCCACGTCAGCACACTACCCCCAATCCCATGTGCTTGAACTTTGCACATTAATCTCTTGTGTGGGACCTTGTCGAAAGCCTTCTGAAAGTCCAAATATACCACATCAACTGGTTCTCCTTTGTCCACTTTACTGGAAACATCCTCAAAAAATTCCAGAAGATTTGTCAAGCATGATTTCCCTTTCACAAATCCATGCTGACTTGGACCTATCATGTCACCATTTTCCAAATGCGCTGCTATGACATCCTTAATAATTGATTCCATCATTTTACCCACTACTGAGATCAGGCTGACCGGTCTATAATTCCGTTTTCTCTCTCCCTCCTTTTTTAAAAAGTGGGGTTACATTGGCTACCCTCCACTCCAGTCAATGGAATGTTGGAAAATGACTGTCAATGCATCCGCTATTTCCAAGACCACCTCCTTAAGTACTCTGGGATGCAGTCCATCAGGCTCTGGGGATTTATCGGCCTTCAATCCCATCAATTTCCCCAACACAATTTCCTGACTAATCAAGATTTCCCTCAGTTCCTCCTCCTTACTAGACCCTCTGACCCCTTTTATATCTGAAAGGTTGTTTGTGTCCTCCTTAGTGAATACTGAACCAAAGTACTTGTTCAATTGGTCTGCCATTTCTTTGTTCCCAGTTATGACTTCCCCTGATTCTGACTGCAGGGTACCTACGTTTGTCTTTACTAACCTTTTTCTCTTTAGAAACTTTTGCAATCCGCCTTAATGTTCCCTGCAAGCTTCTTCTCGTACTCCATTTTCCCTGCCCTAATCAAACCCTTTGTCCTCCTCTGCTGAGTTCTAAATTTCTCCCAGTCCCCGGGTTCGCTGCTATTTCTGGCCAATTTGTATGCCACTTCCTTGGCTTTAATACTATCCCTGATTTCCCTTGATAGCCACGGTTGAGCCACCTTCTCTTTTTTATTTTTACGCCAGACAGGAATGTACAATTGTTGTAATTCATCCATGCGGTCTCTAAATGTCTGCCATTGCCCATCCAGTCAACCCCTTAAGTATCATTCGCCAATCTATCCTAGCCAATTCTCGCCTCATACCTTCAAAGTTACCCTTCTTTAAGTTCTGGACCATGGTCTCTGAATTAACTGTTTCATTCTCCATCCTAATGCAGAATTCCACCATATTATGGTCACTCTTCCCCAAGGGGCCTCGCACAACGAGATTGCTAATTAATCCTCTCTCATTACACAACACCCAGTCTAAGATGGCCTCCCCCCTAGTTGGTTCCTCGACATATTGGTCTAGAAAACCATCCCTTATGCACTCCAGGAAATCCTCCTCCACCATATTGCTTCCAGTTTGGCTAGCCCAATCTATGTGCATATTAAAGTCACCCATTATAACTTCCCTTGAATATAGATTACGGGGTGATCAAATTGAGGTGTTTAAGATGATTAAACAAGTTGACATGGTCGATGGAGAGCAACTATTTCCTCTGGAGGTGGGAAGTCCAGGATAAAGTGGCATAACCTGACAATTAGAGCCAGGCCGCCCAGGGGCGATAGGAGCAGGAGTAGGCCATACGGCCCTTTCGAGCCCGAATCTGCCTATCAATGACTCAATGATGTTGAGGAGCACGACTTCACACAAAGGGTGCTGGAAATATGGAACTCTCTTTTCAAAAAGCTGTTGAGGCTGGGGGTCAATTGAAAATATCAAATCTGAGATTGATTTTTGTTAGGTAAGAGTATTGAGGGTTACAGAGCCAGGGCAGGTAGATGCAGTTAAGATACAGATCGGCCACGATCTAATTAAATGGCGGAGCAGGCTCGAGGGGCTGAATGGCCTACTCCTGTCCCTACACCCAGTACTTACAATCTTTTCTTGTTGGAGGTCGTGTTGTAGGACAACCTGCGACGGTATGTCAGGCGCTGAACCATCTTTCAAAGCTGGAATAAAAGAGGAAACAGTCAGTCAATGAGAAATACCATTTGAACGGATGAAGCCTTGCAATTCAGGAATTCTGTCAACAGACGCAACCCACTGTTGAGCTCCGTGGAAATGACATAATTCATTATTTGGGTTTTAAAAAGTGACCTTGGTCTAAAAACCTCGGAAAACTATATCAGCAAATATGAAGATTGGATACCTGACACTTTTACAGATCAACTTGATCCTCACAATACTGCTAGCATGGCGACAATGTTAAAAACACAACAGAAACTCTGATCCTACTCTGCTCAAACTGCAGAGGCAGTGCTGAGAAGGACAAAGAGGCTGACCGAGGCTGTTAGAAGGCTGGAGAAACAAGGCTACTGAGCCTTGAAAGGGGGTATTTGAGACGAGATCTCAGAGATATACATTTGAAGGAGAAAAAATTGCAGGGACAAGGGTAAAGAGGGGGGGGGGGGGGGGGGAAGGGGGGGCAGTGGGACCAACTGCATTGCTCTTCGAAAAAGCTGGCGCAGACTCGATGGGCTGAAAGGCCTCCTTCTGTGCTGCTCTATGATTCTAAGATGTTAATGGTATGGGAATGAGTTACAGGTACTTTAAATTAAGTTGCAACAGCAGGACAAGGCGACAGGGTCAAACTAGTAAACGGTAAAGACAGGTATGAGGAGGAAGTGTTCAGTCACATAAATTTGGAACAACACTTGGAATGGACGCCCAGGTACAGCAAATGGAGGCAAAAGCCCCCGAAGTTGGGGTTGGAGGCTTCCCGCGGGCGGGCGCCTCCGATCACAGAAAGATTTACGAAAGTACCTGGTGGTCCCGGGGGAACGTACACTTGCGCTACGAGGCCTCCATTCGCAGCCCAGCGTCGGGGCCCACGTATCCCAGGAGCGCATGTACAGCCTGGGATCACGTGGGCTGGACCAACCAATGAAAATGGCGTATCCCCATTCACAGTAATGGCGAGTTCCGTTTGTACCGAGATCACCATTTCTATGAATGGGGATACCCCCAAAAACACACAGATTTTAAATTAAAAAACTTCACATATTTAAAATTAATTGAAATTGAATGTTCTGGACACATTTGTTTTATAAATAAAATGTTTTAATAGGGGGTAAAAATTAACTTGCCTTAATGGACAGGGTTTTTTTTTTTAAATTAAAAAATTGACATTTTATTTTTCCATCTTTTAAAACTCTTACGCTGGTAAAAGCAGGCTATACACGTGTACTTACCAGGCGTAAGAGTTTGAAGGACATTCGCCGGGCAAATAGCCCAAATCTCTACCTGCGAAGGCCCTTCGCCCACGTATGCATTGGAACTATCAAAAGAAATTCTGACAGTTCGCCAAGTGCCAGATTTTGGCGCATGCGCTTTGCGCTCTTAAACCCGGAATATCGGAGAGGCTGCAATTTCAGGGCCAGATACTGCAGTGGAGAACCTCAGGGTCTTCCCAGTCAGATAAATTAAGATGGGCCAAACGGCCTCCCCATTACCTTGCAACATCAGCTCTGATTTCATTTCCCCCAAACTCACAAACAAGCTCCAAGTATCAACACCATGTGCTTCGGTCCTCTGCCAGTTTACCACACCCCAAACCAGTGAACCAAAAGTGATTCCAAAATAGGAAAGAAAATTGACTACCGCCCAATGCCTACAAACAATGCAGCAACAGCATTCTAAACTCGACTTAAAGTGCTCAGTGGTCCATTAACTTAAAGAACTTGCATTTATATAATACCTTTAACATCGTACCTGTACAACATTCCAAGGCGCTTCACAGAAGCATTACAATTTGACGGAGTCATTAGAATAGCTGACCAAAAGCTTAGGCAAAGATACAGGTTTTAAGGAGCGCCTTAAAGGAGGAGAGGTTTAAGGAGGGAATTCCTGAGCTTAGGGCTCAGGCAGCTGAAGGCACTGCCACCAATGGTGGAGTGATTACAATTAAGGACGTGCAAGAGGCCAGAACTGGGGACCTCAGGGGGTTGTGGGGCTAGTGAATGGGTGAGGTCAGGGAGGGATTTGAAAACATCGAGTATGCCCCAAACCGCTGTACAGCAGGTTTGTGCACAGAAAGATCCCACAAATTGGAGCGTCAGCTGGGATGAGGTGCTCAGTGGGGGGGGGGGGGCCTGAACCCATGACATTCTGACTCAGATGCTACCAGTGCAGTGCTGAGGGAAGCACCGTCTTTCGTCAGGAAGGGTGCGTGTTTAAGTCCCACTCCAGAGACTTGAGCACAAAAATATAAGCCGACACTCCTAGTGCCCGTACTGTCGGAAGTGCCGTTAACTCTCAGGTGGACATAAAAGATCCGAAGGCACTATTTCGAAGAAGCGCAGGAGGAGTTATCCTGGTGTCCAGGTCAATATTTATCCCTCAGTCAACATCACAAAAACAGATTATCTGGTCATTATCGCATTGCTGTTTGTGGGAGCTTGCTATGCACAAATTGGCTGCCATGTAAAAGAATGACTAGACTCCAAATGGTAGCCATCTTTAAAAAAGGGGACAAGTCCGACTGTGGAAACTAGAGGAATCTCTCTGCTATCAGCCACCGGGAAAGTCGTCGCTAGAGTCCTCTTCAACTGCCTTCTTCCCGCTGCTGAGGAGCTCCTCCCGGAGTCACGATGCGGATTTCGTCCCCTACGAGGCACAACGGACATGATTTTTGCAGCGCAACAGCTACAGGAAAAATGCAGGGAACAGTGCCAGCCCTTATACAGGGCCTTCTTCGACCTTACAAAGGCCTTTGACACTCAACCGCGAGGGTCTATGGAGCATCCTCTTCTGTTCGGCAGCATCCTTCGGCTGCTCCACGACGACATGCCGGCCGTGATCCTTACCAACGGATCCACCAGACCCAATCCACGTCCGGACCGGGGTCAAACAGGGCTGCGTCATCGCCCCAACCTTCTTCGCAATCTTTCTCGCTGCCATGTTCCATCTCACAGTCAACAAGCTCCCCGCTGGAGTGGAACTAAACTACAGAACCAGTGGGAACCTGTTCAACCTGCGCCATCTCCAGGCCAGGTCCAAGACCACCCCAACCTCTTGTCGCTGAGCTACAGTACACGGATGACACCTGCGTCTGTGCACACACAGAGGCTGAATTCCAAGACATAGTCAATATATTTACTGAGGGGTACGAAAGCATGGGCTTTACGCTAAACATCCGTAAGATAAAGAGGTCCTCCACCAGCCTGTCCTCACCGCACAGCACTGCCCCCCAGCCATCAAGATCCACGGCACGGTCCTGGACACCGTGGACCACTTCCCATATCTCGGGAGCCTCCTATCAACGACGAGATCCAACACTGCCTCCAGTGCGCCAGTGCAGCCTTCGGCCACCAGAGGAAAAGAGTGTTTAAAGATCAGGCCCTCAAAACTGCCACCAAGCTCACGGTATACAGGGCTGTAGTAATACCCGCCCCTCCTGTATGGCTCAGAGACATAGACCATGCACAGTAGACATCTCAAGTTGCTGGAGAAATATCACCAACGATGTCTCCGCAAGATCCTACAGTTCGCCTGGGAGGACAGATACACCAACATCAGCGTCCTCGACCAGGCTAACATCCCCAGCATCGAAGCACTGACCACACTTGATCAGCTCTGCCGGGCAGGCCACATAGTTCGCATGCCAGTCACAAGACTCCTAAAGCAAGCGTTCTACTCGGAACTCCTTCACGGCAAAACGGGCAGAGGAAACGTTTCAAGTGCACCCTCAAAGCCTCCATGATAAAGTGTAACATCCCCACTGACACCTGGGAGTCCCTGGCCAAAGACCGCCCTAAGTGGAGGAAGTGCATCCGGGAGGGCGCTGAGCACCTCGAGTCGCGTCGTCGAGAGCATACAGAAATCAAGCACAGGCAGCGGAAATAGCGTGCGGCAAACCAGTCCCACCCACCCCTTCCCTCAACGGCTATCTGTCCCACCTGTGACAGAGACTGTGGTTTCCGTATTGGACTGTTCAGCCACCTAAGGACTCATGTTAAGAGTGGAAGCAAGTCTTCCTCGATTCCGAGGGACTGCCTTTGATGATGACGCTCCCAAACAATTCTTCATTGGCTGTAAAGCGCTTTGGGCCATCCTGCAAGGTGCTATATAAATGCAAGTCTTTCTTTTGAACGGATCTCCCCTCCCATCATCCATCCCATCCCTAGACTCCAATCCCGGGGAGACTTCCCAGCGGAGCCAGGCTTCGCCTGCCTGCAAACCCGACCTGCATTAGCCCCAGCCATTCGCCGAGGCCCAAAGCCCCGGCTGTCGGTGTTCCGCCCCCCCCGCCCGTACCACCACTGGCCTCCGGGAGCGAGGCCTCACTCAGACCGGGAATGATCGCTCGCAGGCCCGGTCCGGCCTCATCCCCTAGCCCGGGGAGCGCCCCTCGCAAATATCCGCTCCCGACAGGTCCGCTCAGTCAGAGAGATGAGAAGCGGCAGGGCCCCGGCGGATCCGCTGCGCGATGGCCGAGGATGGCAGCCGATTGTCTGTTTAAAAACCCCGCAGCCACCGCCAGCGCCATACCTTCAGCCGGCGTCACCGGAAAAGGAAGGAGGAAGTGGATGAAGGGCAAAGTTCAAACATGCCAATAACCGGATGTACGGAATGACGCGCCGCGATGAAGCGCTAATGGGAGCTGCCATCTTGTTGTACGGCCACTGCTCTGGGCAGGGTGGAGGAAAATGTAGAAACTATATTTGCGAGATAATGTACAGCGCCACGGGACGTCCCAACGCGCTCTTACAGCCAATGAAGCATTTTTTTGGAGTGTAGTCACTGTTGTAATGTAGGGAACGTGACAACCAATTTGTGCACAGCAAGCTCCCACAAACAGCAATGTAATAATGACCAGATATCTGTTTTTATTATTTTAATTGAGGGATAAAATTTGGCCCAGGACATCGGGGATAACACCGCTACTCTTATTCAAGATAGTGCCATGGGATCTTTTACATCCAGTTGAGGGGGCAGACTGGGTCTCAGATTAACATCTTATCCAAAAGACGGCACCTCCGACAGTGCAGCACTCCCTCAGCACTGCACTGGAGTGTCAACCTAGATTTTTGTGCTCAACTCTTTGGAGTGGTGCTTGAACCCACAAACTTCTGACTCCGAGGTGGGAGCCATGGCTGACACTGGGACTGACATTGAACCTTGGGAATTAGTAAAGAACATAGCTGTGTTCTTCTCCCACTATCAATGGCAGCCGTTGTCATTTTAAATTGGACATGTTTATTTGTACTGTAAAAATGACCTTGTCTCTGATTGGTCCCCTTAGAGGATAAGCCACACCCTGAAGTTTCTCTGGAACGTATAATTAGAACCGCCCAGCCCAAGTTCTCACTGATTTCGCAAATTGTAACTTGATCCACTTTGACTTCCAGAAGCCACAGAGGATAGATCTCCCCAGAAGCCACCAAGGGCCAGCCGAAGTTCCTTCCAGCAGCGCAAGTAATGCCTCCCCCGACAACCCCAAGCTCTTTCTCTCCCCCGCCCAGCTCTCTCTCTCCCCCGTCCAGCTCTCTCTCTCTCCCCCCACCCAAGCTCTCTCTCTTCCTCCCCCAAGCTCTTTCTCTCTCTCTTCCCCCCCCTGGCTTCTTCTCTCCCCTACTCCCCCAAGCTCTCTCTCGGCCCCCCAAGCTCTCTCTCTCTCTCTTCCCCCCCCTCCAGCTCTCTCTCTCTCTTTCCCCCCCCCCACCCCCCGCAAGCTCTCTCCCACCTTGCTGCTTCTCTTTCCCCCCCCCTCCACAAAGCTCTTTTTTCCCCCCCCCGGATCTCTCTCTCTCTTCCCCCCCCCCCAAGCTCTCTCCCCCTCCCAGTCTCTCTCTCTCCCCACCCCCCCCCCACCCCCGCTTCCCCCCCAAGGCCCTCTCTCCCCACCAGGATCTCTCTCTCGCTTCCCCCAGCTCTCTTCCCCCACCCGACCCAGGCTCTCTCTCCCTCGGTCGCTCGGAGGCATGCGAAACGTGGTTGGATTGGTTGCAGGGTCCCATTACTGGTTCAGGGCCTCACTTCCGGTTTAGGCGGGAGGCAGGAGCTCTCCAGAAAAAATATATTACAAATAGTCCCTTTTAAATTCCTACTACTTTTCATGGTTTAACATAATCAGCTCACTCCTAAATGAAACTCCTCTTCAAACAAACACAAAATGAATGAAGAAAGAAAGTCACTATCGGGCGTTCCATCTTTCAGATGAGATGTTAAACCAAGCTCCCATCTGTCCTCACAGTTGGATGTAAAAGATTCTATGGCACGAGCCAATAGCGGTGTTGTCTCCCATATCCTGACCAATATTTACCCCACAATCAACATTACTAAAACAGATTATAAGAACATAAGAAATAGGAGCAGGAGTAGGCCATACGGTCCCTCGAGCCTGTTCCGCCATTTTATACGATCTGGGCTGATCCGATCATGGACTCAGGTCCACTTCTGGTCTGGTTCCATTATCTGGTCATCATCACATTTGTGGGAGCTTGCTGTGCGCAAATTGGCTGGTGCATTTCCTACATTACAGTGGCATCACATTAGAAGTACTTAATTGGCTGTAAAGCCTTTTAGGTCGTCCTGATGTTGTGAAAAGTGCTTATATAAATTCAAGTTCTTTTGTTCTGTATAAGCCAATTTGCACCCAAATGTGCCAACACATACAGTTAAAATCACCCTGGCTCTTACCGTTCCAAAAGCCGCCATGATCAAAACATCTGTAATTTTAACCTGCCCGGACACATGTCCGGAGCCAACAGTGTCCTTCTTTACATATGCATGTTGGGGCCCGATAATATAATAGGAGGTGTGTGGGGGTGCTGACCCATCCACCTCCATGGCACGAACCTGGTATTGCAGTACTTCCAGGAACGGTGCTTGGGCTCTAGGCCTTTTGGCCAAGAGCATTGGCGCAGGGTGATCCTTGATGTGTGCAAGGTGACCTCTGGCGTTTGTGATCTGACAAAGAATTGGAAAGATTGGCTACGATTTAAAAAATATATATATAATTGGGACCCGACTGTAATTTTAACTCAGGCCTCAGTGGGGAATCCACCTGGAGTTAAAATCAGGGTCAGTATCTCAGCCTTCTTAGGTTGGGAAGGGATACATTGGAGGGAAGACATTTTCCTACTTAACGTTTTACTACATTTAAAGAGCTGTATAAATACTAGTTACCCTGCTGAGTAAATTAGACAGCAGCTTTGGGCCACAATCATTCATCTTTTGACAGAGCTAAAGCAAACAAGTCTTCTATATTGGTCGGGAAATGATAAGAGACAAGCTAGTTACGTTAGTTTAAATGGGGCTGATTTTCAGCAAGGCCTCCGCCTGCCCAAAGTGCCGCCGATGGCCGCCGAGGTACCGGACGGTACTTTGGGCGCGATATTCATGGCCGAGGTCCCTTGAAGGTCGGCGGCCGGCAAATGGACGACGTACGCCGCCATTTTGGGCGGCAGCGGGTGGCAGGTCATATTCTCGGCAGCAGAGGCGCTTGCCGCCCAAGTGCCGTCGAGGATGGAGTCAGGCCCATGGAGGGTCGAAGACCTGGAAAAGAAAATCACCAATAAAAAATACAAAAACTATCGGAAGACCTTCAGGGGACCCCCATCCATGTAAGTCGCTGTGGAATTTTTAAAAAAAAATCTTCACTTACCTTTTTTTCAGGTTCTGCATACTTACCGTCAGGGACAGACCAGCCTGCACCCCCGTTCTGCTGCCGAGTCCCGCCAACTCCCGCCTGCAGGAATCTGGGAGCTCGGCGGGCGGGAAATCAGTTGCGCCACTCGGCCGTCCGCTGACGTCAGCGGGTGGTTCCCGGCGGCTCTCTCCTACCTCCCGCTCCAGGCCACCTCCAAAGTGGCACTGGGCGGATCTTCAGAAAGAATGTCGGCGGCAGTGAGCGGCAGCGGGCGGTGAGGTGATGAATTTCGGCCCCAATGTGTTTAAATCCCTCCAAGGTCTCGCAACTCCCTATCTCTAACCTCCTTCAGTCCTACAACTCTCCAAGAACACTGCGTTCCTCTGACTCTGGCCTCTTCTGCATCACCCCTTCTTGAGAAGAATGAGAGGGGATCTCATAGAAACATATAAAATTCTGACGGGACCGGACAGGTTAGATGCAGGAAGAATGTTCCCGATGTTGGGGAAGTCCAGAACCAGGGGTCACAGTCTAAGGATAAGGGGTAAGCCATTTAGGACCGAGATGAGGAGAAACTTCTTCACCCAGAGAATTGTGAACCTGTGGAATTCTCTCCCACAGAAAGTTGTTGAGGCCAGTTCGTTAGATATATTCAAAAGGGAGTTAGATGTGGCCCTTACGGCTAAAGGGATCAAGGGGTATGGAGAGAAAACAGGAATAGGGTACTGAAGTTGTATGATTAGCCATGATCATATTGAATGGTGGTGCAGGCTCGAAGGCCGAATGGCCTACTCCTGCACCTATTTTCTATGTTTCTGTGTTTCACACTACCATTGGCGGCCATGCCTTCAAACATCATGGCCACACTCTCTGGAATTCCTTACCTAATCCTCTCCACCTCTCTGACCAAGATTTTAGTCACCCCTCCCAACATCTCTTTCATTGGTTTGGCTTCCATTTTGCCGTACGCCTCTCTGAAGTGTCTTGGCACGTTTTTCTAAGTTAAAGACACTATATAAATGTACGGTGTGATTGTTGAACAAGAATACACCGCTCTGAATAATCCGCATTTTGTTGCTTACAAAAAAGTTAGTCATCACGATGACATGTAAGCCGTGATCCTGACCAACGGATCAACCACATCTTGAGTCTCTTCGTCGGGAGCACGCGGAAGGAGCGCACGACAAACCAAGCACCCCACCCACCCTCAACCACCGTCTGCCCCACCTGTGACAGAGACTGTAGATCCCGCATTGGTCTCATCAATCACCTGAAAACTCATATTAGTGTGGAAGCAAGTCATCCTCGGCTCCAAGGGGCTGCCTAAGAGAAGAGAGTCACAAAAGAAATGACACTTCAAACCGCTGTGAGTTCTTCATCAATGTATATCGCAGACAGCTGTTATACAAAGTAAACTTTATTTAAAGCAAATGTCTGTTCACTTTCCTAAGGACAGGAGACCAGAATATGCACAAATCCCAGGCGTGTAATTCTGGCTTAAAACTGGTAAAAAAAAGGACTGGAACGAGGATGGGCCCCATTCAAAAATTTACAGCAATTTGCTCAGGAGGGCACTTCTTATACGTGCTCCAACTGTGATGCTCCAGCACGTTCGAGGCATTGCTGGAGGTGTTCCCAGGTTGCCCCGGGATATCTGCCTAAAGTACTCCTGTTAGGCCCAGCAGGAATTCTGTTAACTGACAGGTGGAATTGGTCCCGCTCTGGGCTTAGAAAAAGGGACCCCAGAAAATTGGCTGCAGCATTTCCTACATACCTACATTGCGTGGAGCGACGTGATTGGGGCCTAGAAGAGGCGAGGGCCCAGGGGCAGCACGGGCCAGCCCACACTGTGATATGTGTGCGTGCTCGGTCTGTGCAGCAGAGCAGATCTCCAGTCATCTTGGTCAACCCTTGCCACTGGATCAAGACCTAGCTCTGTCAAGCCCGTGTGGTGGCTGGTGTGCAACGGCCACCACACATTGAAAAAAAATCCATGCACAGGCATCTTCCACTCTTTAACATGTAGTTTGGGACCGGGAATATCAGGTCCTCATTGAAACACCTGTTAACTCATCCCTTTTTGGTGTGGCAGCAAGTCATCCTCGATACGAGGGACTGCCTAAGAAGAAGAAGACAGTGCAACAGTGACTACACTCCAAAAGTATTTCATTGGTTGTGAAGTGCTTTGAGATGTCCGGTGGTCGTGAAAGGCGCTATATAAATCCAAGTCTTTCTTTTATTACAACAGCGACTACATGTCAAAAAACATACTTAATTGGCTGTGAAGCACTTTGGGATGTCATGAGGTGGTGATAAGTGCTGTAAACATGGAAACATAGAAAATAGGTGCAGGAGTAGGCCATTCGGCCCTTCGAGCCTGCATCACCATTCAATAGGATCATGGCTGATCATGCAACTTCGGTACCCCATTCCTGCTTTCTCTCCATACCCCTTGATCCCTTTAGCCGTAAGGGCCACATCTAACTCCCTTTTGAATATATCCAACAAACTAGACTCAACAACTTTGTGTGGTAGAGAATTCCACAGGTTCACAATTCTCTGGGTGAAAGAGTTTCTTCTCATCGCGGTCCTAGATGACTTACCCCTTATCCTTAGACTGTGACCCCTGGTTCTGGTCTTCCCCAACATCGGGAACATTCTTCCTGCATCTAACTTGTCCAATCCCATCAAAATGTTATATGCTTCTATGAGATTCCCTCTCATTCTTCTAAATTCCAGTGAATGTAGGCCTATTTGATCCAATCTTTCTTCATATGTCAGTCCTGCCATCCCGGGAATAAGTCTGGTGAACCTTTGCTGCACTCCCTCAATAGCAAGAATGTCCTTCCTCAGATTAGGAGACCAAAACTGCACACAGTACTCAAGGTGTGGTTTCACCAAGGCCCTGTACGACTGCATTAAGACCTTCCTGCTCCTATACTCAAATCCTCTCGCTTTGAAGGCCAACATGCCATTTGCTTTCTTTACCGCCTGCTGTACCTGCATGCCTATTTTCAACGACTGATGTACCATGACACCCAGGTCTCGTTACATCTCCCCTTCTCCTAATCTGTCACCATTTAGATTTTTGCCACCAAAGTGGATAACCTCACATATATCCACATTATACTGCATCTGCCCTGCATTTGCCCACTCACCTAACCTGTCCAAGTCACCCTGCAGCCTCTTAGCATCCTCCTCACAGCTCACACTGCCACCCAGCTTAGTGTCATCTGCAAACTTGGAGATATTACATTCAATTCCTTCGTCTAAATCATTAATATATATTGTAAATAGCTGAGGTCCCAGCACTGAACTTTGCGGTACCCCACTAGTCACTGCCTGCCATTCTGAAAAGGACGCGTTTATTCCCTCTCTTTCCTTCTTGTCTGCCAATCAGTTTTCTATCCACGTCAATACATTACCCCCAATACCATGTGCCTTGATTTTTCACACTAATCTCTTGTGCGGGACCTTGTCAAAAGCCTTTTGAAAGTCCAAATACACCACATCCACTGGTTCTCCCTTATCCACTCTACTAGTTACATCCTCAAAAAATTCTAGAAGATTTGTCAAGCATGATTTCCCTTTCATAAATCCATGTTGACTTGGACCGATCCAGTTACTGCTTTCCAAATGTGCTGCTATTACATCTTTAATAAGTGACTTCAACATTTTCCCCCTATCGATGTCAGGCTAACCGTTGTATAATTTCCTGTTTTCTCTCTCCCTCCTTTTTTAAAAAGTGGGGTTACATTAGCTACCCTCCAATCCATAGGAACTGATCCAGAGTCCATGGAATTTTGGAAAATGACCACCAATGCATCTACTATTTCTAGGGCCACTTCCTTAAGTAATTTGGAATGCAGACTATCATGCCCCAGGAATTTATCAGCCTTCAATCCCATCAATTTCCCCAACACCATTTCCTGACTAATTTCCCTTAGTTCCCTCAGTTCCTCCTCGCTAGACTCTCAGTCCCCTCCTATTTTCGGGAGGTTATTCGTGTCTTCTTTAATGAAAAAGTAAAAAGTAAAAAAAGCAAGTCTTTCCTGACTCTCCTAGTATATATTGCCCAATATTGCTGATAATGGGCTTAAATGTTCATGCAACAAGAAACATGAAATATTGTTTTAAGATCTGCAATTGGTTATCCAATGTGTTCCACAGCAACCTATCAACATGTTCCATGACCACTTTACAGATAATTCTCAAAGGGCATTGGCACAATCTGATTTAAAGTTATGAATAAAAATAATTTTCTAAAATCTGTAATCTCTAACAGCATTGTAGTTCGCAGTTTGTTTTATGGGGAGGGGGGGTTGGTGGCAGGGGATAATTATTTCCTTCCTTGGCAAAGGAACCAGAGGCAACATGAGGAAACACTTTTTTACGCAGCGAGTGGTTAGGATTTGGAATGCACTGCTTGATAGGGATGTGGTTACAGATTCAGTAGTAGCCTTCAAAAGGGAATTGGATAAATAATTGAAGGAGAAAGAACTGCAGGGATATGGGGAAAGAGCGGGGGGAGTGGGACTAACTGGAATGCTCTTTGAAAGTGCCAGCGCAGATTCGATGGGCCGAATGGACTCCTTCTGTGCTGTACTGTTCTATGATTCCATTCATTCAAAATCTTTTAAAAAATTTGTTCATGGGATGGGATGTGGGTAAGGCCGGCATTTATTTCCCATCCCTAATTGCCCTTGAGAAGGTGGTGGTGAGCTGCATTCTTGAACCGCTGCAGTCCGTGTGGTGTGAGTACTCCCACAGTGCTGTTAGGTAGGGAGTTCCAGGAGTTTGACCCAGTGACAATGAAGGAACGGCGATATATTTCCAAGTCAGGATGGTGGGTAACTTGGAGGGGAACATGGAGGTGATGGTGTTCCCATGCGCCTGCTACCCTTGTCCTTCTGGGTGGTAGAGCTCAAGAGTTTGGGAGGGGCTGCTGAAGAAGCCTTGGTGGGTTACTGCAGTGCATCTTGTAGATGGTACACACTGCAGCCACAGTGCGCCGATGGTGGAGGGAGTGAATGTTGAAGGTGGTGGATGGGGTGCCAAACAAGCGGGCTGCTTTGTCCTGGATGTTGTTGAGCTTCTTGAGTGTTGTTGGAGCTACGCTCATCCAGGCAAGTGGAGAGTATTCCATCACGCGCCTGACTTGTGGCTTGTAGATGGTGGAAATGCTTTGGAGATCAGGAGGTGAGTCACTTGCCGCAGAATACCCAGCCTCTGACCTGCTCTTGTTGCCACAGTATTTATATGACTGGGCAAGTTAAGTTTCTGGTCAGTGGTGACCCCCCAGGATGTTGATGGTGGGAGATTCAGCAATGGTAATGCCGTTGAAAGTCAAGGGAAGGTGGTTATATTCTCGCTTGTTGGAGGTAGTCATTACCTGGCACTTGTGTGGCACGAATGTTACTTGCCACTTATCAGCCCAAGCCTGAATGCCGTACAGGTCTTGCTGCAGGCGGGCATGGACTGCTTCATTATCTGAGGAGTTGCGAATGGCACTGAACACTGTGCAGTCATTAGCAAACATCCCCACTTCTGATCTTATGATGGAGGGAAGGTCATTGATGAAGCAGCTGAAGATGGTCGGGCCTCGGGCACTGCCCTGAGGAAGTCCTGCAGCGATGTCCTGGAGCTGAGATGATTGACCTCCAACAACCACAACCATCTTCCCGCCCACACAGCCAGTTGTGATCCAGCATCAAATAGCTCAAATCAATGTAAACGTGCCCAGCACAACTCTCTGCCCTAAAACCATCCCCTCTGTTCACCACGGGCCTTAAACGTTGTCTTGTAAACTGGACGGAGGACCACCTTGGTGGACACTGCACTTCTGCATCTTAGTAACAATAGCTGCTGGTAATTGGCACACCAAATAATCAATGAAACCCCTGCCCCATAGCATGTGATTGAACGTCAATTCCAAGCTGGTTAGCAGGAGAATGAGCCACTTCTTGGAATGATGGACAATGAGTGAGGCCTTTGCAGTGTCGCTCGCAAATAAGAATAAGCAGCTTCAGATCACCAAGAGAACGAATGTGCCAGTCTTGGATTTTGTTATTCTGCTCTGTGAATCATTCCTTTAACTCAACGTGGACCTGGTTTTGCTACATTAAGGGGGGTTAAATTTTAACTGGGAACATGTTTCAGGCCAGCAGGGTCGGAGCGAACATCAACGCCACACCCCCGCCGGCCCCATGCTCACCCTCCCCCACATCTTCCCCGACAGAGTCAATTTGAGACCCGGGCTATTTATACGCCCCCAAGCCTCAATTACATCCCCGCCACCCTGAGATAGGCGGAAAGAGGCCACTGTCCAGCGACTGGCAGTGGAAGATCGGGCAGCCTGGAGCCCGCCCACTGCCACTCAGGTAAGTCACGGTGCGGGGAAAGGTTTGGCGGGTGGGAATGGAGGGTGGGGGGAGCCAAGAGCAGCAGTGGAAACAACCAAAGGAAACTCCAGGCCTAAAAGTCAACTGAGCAAACACCAAGAGACCATTGTTACCCGTGGTGCATCGCCAGGTGACCTTGCCTCTCCCACCCCAGCACCTCATGATGCCTTTCTCCTTCTGGAAGTTGTCGCGTCACCTTTTAAATAAAAACAGAAAATGCTGGGAACACTCAGCAGGTCAGGCAGCATCTGTGGAGAGAGAAACAGAGTTAACGTTTCAGGTCGGTGACCTTTCGTCAGAACAAAGTTAGAGATGTAGCAGGTTTTTAAGCAAGTATAGCAGCAGGGAAAGAGGGGAGGGGAAGAAATAACAAAAGGGAAGGTCTGTGACAGGGTGGGAGGCAGAAGAGATTAAATGACAAAGGGGATGTTGGAGCAAGGCAAAAGGAGATGGTAATGGGACAGGTAAATAAACAAAAGATGGGTCTAGAGGGGGTGTAAACGGGAATGGCAGACACATCAACAGCTGCCGTGTGAAAAAATATGGGCAGAGGCTATGGTCTGAAATTGTTGAACTCGATGTTGAGTCCAGAAGGCTGTAAAGTGTCTAAACGAAAGATGAGGTGGCGTTCCTCGAGCTTACGTTGAGCTTCATTGGAACAGTGTAGGAGACCGAGGACGGAGAGATCAGAGTGGGAGTGGAGTGGAGAATTAAAGTGACAGGCGACCGGAAGCTCGGGGTCACGCTTAGGGACTGAACGGAGATGTTCTGCAAAGTGGTCACCCAATCTACGCTTGGTCTCCCCAATGTAGAGGAGACCACTACATTAAGCAGTGAATACAGTATACTAAATTGACTATTTAAAAAAGGAGGGAGAGAGAAAACAGGGAATTATAGACCGATCAGCCTGACATCGGTAGTGGGTAAAATGATGGAATCAATTATTAAGGATGTCATAGCAGCGCATTTGGAAAGAGGTGACATGATAGGTCCAAGTCAGCATGGATTTGTGAAAGGGAAATCATGCTTGACAAATCTTCTGGAATTTTTTGAGGATGTTTCCAGTAGAGTGGACAAGGGAGAACCAGTTGATGTGGTGTATTTGGACTTTCAGAAGGCTTTCGACAAGGTCCCACACAAGAGATTAATGTGCAAAATTAAAGCACATGCGATTGGGGGGTAGTGTGCTAACGTGGATTGAGAACTGGTTGGCAGACAGAAAGCAAAGAGTAGGAGTAAATAGGTACTTTTTAGAATGGCAGGCAGTGACTAGTGGGGTACCGCAAGGTTCTGTGCTGGGGCCCCAGCTGTTTACATTGTACATTAATGATTTAGACGAGGGGATTAAATGTAGTATCTCCAAATTTGCGGATGACACTAAGTTGGGTGGCAGTGTGAGCTGCGAGGAGGATGCTATGAGGCTGCAGAGTGACTTGGATAGGTTAGGTGAGTGGGCAAATGCATGGCAGATGAAGTATAATGTGGATAAATGTGAGGTTATCCACTTTGGTGGTAAAAACAGAGAGACAGACTATTATCTGAATGGTGAAAGATTAGGAAAAAGGAAGGTGCAACGAGACCTGGGTGTCATGGTACATCAGTCATTGAAGGTTGGCATGCAGGTACAGCAGGCGGTTAAGAAAGCAAATGGCATGTTGGCCTTCATAGCAAGGGGATTTGAGTACAGGAGCAGGGAGGTGTTACAACAGTTGTACAGGGCCTTGGTGAGGCCACACCTGGAGTATTGTGTTCAGTTTTGGTCTCCTAACTTGAGGAAGGACATTCTTGCTATTGAGGGAGTGCAGCGAAGGTTCACCAGACTGATTCCCGGGATGGCGGGACTGACATATCAGGAAAGACTGGATCAACTGGGCTTGTATTCACTGGAGTTCAGAAGAATGAGAGGGTATCTCATAGAAACATTTAAAATTCTGACGGGTTTAGACAGGTTAGATACAGGAAGAATGTTCCCAATGTTGGGAAAGTCCAGAACCAGAGGTCACAGTCTAAGGATAAGGGGTAAGCCATTTAGGACCGAGATGAGGAGAAACCTCTTTACCCAGAGAGTGGTGAACCTGTGGAATTCTCTACCACAGAAAGTAGTTGAGACCAATTCACTAAATATATTCAAAAAGGAGTTATATGTAGTTCTTACTACTAGGGGGATCAAGGGGTATGGCGAGAAAGCAGGAATGGAGTACTGAAGTTGCATGTTCAGCCATGAACTCATTGAATGGCGGTGCAGGCTCGAAGGGCCGAATGGCCTACTCCTGCCCCTATTTTCCATGTTTCTATGTTTCTAAGTACAAATAGCTCTCTGTTTCACCTGCAAGGAGTGCCACCTGAAAGCACCTTTTAGGTAAAACATTTTGAAATACATTTCCCATAAAGGTAACAAAAATAGTTCCGAGCAGGGTCAAATAAACAAGAGGTTCTTCTCAACTTATAAAAAAAGAGGGAGCATTGTAAAGGTTCTGATATCTTACCTTAAAAAGCATAATTCAATGATATTAAATATTAACCTAACACTTCATGAGTTGTACAAGAACATAACATAAATTAACTTTTTATTTTAATGTTTGGACATAAAGGGTGGGACTTTCTACTTTGCCGTTTTCGGGGCGAAAACGGAGGCAGGGCGGGAAATTTATCGCCCGATTAACGTTAGCGATTAATTGATTAACTTTGGTAATTTGGGCCCTGTAGCGTAAAGGGAGGCAGTTGTACTACATTCGCGGCGCAAAAACGGGAACCTCGCCAACTTTAGTGTGGGGACGGGAGTGTTGAGAGAGAGGCCTTGGGAGGGGAAAACCCCCCCCCCCCCCACAAAATTCACAAAAACTTTCAAAAAACATTGGCAACACCCTTACATGACAAATAGCTTCAAGAAAGAAAAGAATGAAAACTGCAACTGACTATTTTTTTTTACAGTTTATCCACCTCACCGCAGCAGGCAGGGCTGGACTGCCGTGTTTTCCTTGGCGGAAATCGCGGGGCGTGTTTCGCGGCATACGGGTCGGGAAACGCAACGAGAGCCATTGCACACCGGCGCAGCTCTCCCGAGCGGTGCTTCTAAGCGACGCCCTGAAACCCGACCGGAGGATCGCGACCCGCCGAAAAACAGCTGGCCGCCCCATTTTTCGCCGCGGAGGGTCAAAAACCCAGGTCGCAAACGACCCGAAAATCCAGCCCACAATCTTCCTTTGGGGAATTCAATTTTACAGACTTCATAAAGAGAGAAAACCACGATGTACAAGACTCTTCAAAGCATTTTCATTCTTAATTTAGGCATCGCAGAATAGTAAATCAATTGGCTCTCCCCCTGCCACTGGCTGACAGATAGGATTTTCTTACGTGCATGGCCTAGTTAAATCACGCTTTGCTTTACATAATCATTTAGATAGGATGCTACTGGTCAACCTCTCCTCGTGTTGGGGCGTCAAGAACAACAGTGTGCCTTCGGGTGAAGCAGGGTCAGAGGGCAAGCAAGGTTTGCGGCAGAGAATTCCACACCTTAACATTTGCTCTCGTCCACCCTCCGTTAAATTTTTGTAGTAATTTTAGCTTTGTTTCCTCTCTAGCTAGTGAAAACAATCTGTCATTCATCATCATAGGCTGTTCCAGTCCTGAACTCCGGTAGAGGGGGTGGAAGATGCCTGTGCGTGGATTTTTTTTAACGTGTGGTGACCGTTGCACACCAGCCACCACACGGGCTTGACAGAGCTAGGCCTTGGACCAGCGGCAAGGGTTAACCAGGACAACTGGAGACCTGCTCTGCTGCACGGACCTAGTGCGCACACATATCGCAGTGTGGGCTGGGCCCGTGCTGCCCCTGGGCCCTCGCCTCTTCAGGGCCCAAAACCCTCATTTGCCGCACCTCCGCCACGATCTCTCATCGCTCTTCCGCCACGATCCCTCACCGCTCCTCCGCCACATTATTTACTTGATCATAACCCTTTCTAACCTAGATGACCTCTATTGACGTTGCTGGTGATTTGATCGAGGCTGATGAAATCGTGTAAGATCTAGATGGAAGAGATTAAGGGGGACTAGGGGTCAAGTTATGCAAGGACAGACTGAGCTTCGATGTTGGGAGGATCTTTCCCCTGAGAATAAGGATCTGTGGAACAGGCTGTTAGTTCGTGAATTCTGATGTGCTGAATTCCTTCAAGCGAAAGCTGAACCTGGTTCTGTCTGGGCGGAGATCACCTTGTAATGTTATTCAGGCCAGGGCGGTTTCCTGGACTATCTTCGGATGCCTAAGGGGATCGGAGAGGAATTTTCCAGTCCCCACCCGCCACCCCAATTCGGGTTTGATCAGGCTTTGTGCCTTTCTCAGCCGATTTCAGGGGGTGGGGTGGGGAGTGTATGTACCGTGATGCAATAAGACATCATGACTG
The DNA here is from genome assembly GCF_044704955.1 of Pristiophorus japonicus. Taxonomy (NCBI): domain Eukaryota; kingdom Metazoa; phylum Chordata; class Chondrichthyes; family Pristiophoridae; genus Pristiophorus; species Pristiophorus japonicus. The sequence continues at coordinate 357,122,904 of NC_091978.1, forward strand.
TGTGGGACACGCTGGATGGTCTATTCCTGTCTGTCATTTTCATACACTTGTATATATCAGGCTGCTCGTTATGCACCCTACCCGTCATACACCCACCCGTTATACATCAGCCTGTCATACGCCCCGCCCATTATACACCCGCCAGTTATACACCCGCACATTATACCCCCTGCCCGTTATACACCAGCCCGTTCTACACCCTGCCCGTTATACACCCCACCTATTATATACACACCCGTTATACACCAGCCTGTCATATACCCTGCCCGTTATACATCCTGCCATACGGAGTCTATATCTGCTTTACTGTCTCTGTATCTGCTCACCAGAAGTTCTGTAAGGCATGCGGAAATAACCCCTCATATCACCCAACAGTTTATAGAGTTCGGACCCGTGGAAGAAAACAATTCAAAAACCAATAAATCTGTGAAAAACGACTTTTTACTTATGATCAGCAAGAAATTACAAGTAAGTTCACACAAAATTGTTTTGTATAATACCTCCTTGATTATAGTTCAGCATACACAGGATTATTCCCTTGCTTTAAAATCAAGCTACGATAAGCGAACACTACATATGCACTAATACCAGAGAGTGGTCAGTTTGGTGATGACTAGATGTACGACTTTAACTGGCAACTGACTGGGTTGTCCACGACTGCAGGCCCAAGTGTCTTTTTACAGCACTGTTTATACCTCCAAAACTGGTAACCTGCCCACTGCGTGCGTGTAGTAGTTGATTTCTTCATTTATTCTTATGAACCGTCAGTTAATTAAATGTTTTATGCTTTACATCGGTCGTCTCAAAGAAATCATTGTCTGCAGATGTTCCTGTTTTCTCCCTCATGATAGCTCAACAGTTCGTTCCTTCCGAAGGTCAGTTACTCCCCTTATCTGCAAAAGCAGTTTTACAAAGGTTCTCACAGGGATCAGCCGCTTGGCCTCCCGAAGCATGCTGGTTCATTAAATTTGGTCAAGCTTTTAAGTTTGGTCAAGTTATAGCAAATTTACAGCAAAAAATGGAGTATTGTTACAGTCCACTCTGTAGGATCCGTTCTGCCCACCTAATGGTAAAAACTGGACTATGAAATATAAAAATCCAGAACTGCGCTACAGCCCTCAAAAAAAGCTGGGCAGCAAAAGGTTAATTCAAACAACACAGCGAAACCATGGGACATCATGGGAGACATTGGCCTTGAAATTCCGGTTTGGCCTTCCCATGGGCATTTTAGAGAAAAAATACGCACTTACCTTAAGCTGGTGCCCACGTTGAACCTTCCGATGCTGAACCTGACCCGTGCGCAGGCCTCAAGCTGGAGTCACATGGCTCTGGTTAGCCAATCAGGTAAGGTATCATAATAATAGGAGTTCCACAGGGTCCTAAACTCCTATAACCATGATTGTGATAGACACAAAACACCCAAAACACAGCCCCAAACACCCAAAACACTAATTAAAAAATAGAAGATAATTGCACTACATTCATTTAAATTAAAGTTATTAATGTCTTAAAAAAAAAAATCTCCCGATTTTTAAAAAAGTTTTTTAAAATAAACTTACCGTTGTGGGGTGGGTTTTTAATGATAAAATATGTTTTAATAACTTTATGTTTATATGTTTTTGTGTTTTTTAAAACACTTGCTCCTGTAAAAGTAGGCTGTGCGCCTGCTTTTTCAGGTGCAAGATTTTTGAGGACAGTTGTAAGCGTAAATATCGGAAATTTCCACTTACAAGTGTCCTCGCTCCCAATCTGGCTATGATCTGTCAAGCCATAAACTCGACAGATCGGAAATGCCGGTTTCCAGCGCAATGCGCATTGCGTCCTGAAAAACAGCATTTCCGATGCCTTCCCGGGTCCGTAGGAACTCCGTACGGACCCAGGGAGGCCGGAATTTCAGGGCCAATGATACGGGATATCTATCAGATGACCAGTCACACATTCAATGATCCTGGTGTCTCTTTGAGAGATTGGACATCATCGGAGCATCAGAAGAGAGACATTCACACCGTTAATGGTTTCTGTCTGAAAAGGTACAGGAACATTCACATATTTATTTACCCTAAGGGGTTACATTGTTAAAGAAAGCATACCTTGGACATGGTTCTAGAAAGGCTGATATCAGTGTAGGCCTAGACAATGGACCAGACCCTGAACCATGTGAATATGAATGCTACTAGAAACCAACAACTAAGTCACCTTGGGAAGGTTACATTGTAAAGGACCCTACATCATCATCATCGGCAGTCCCTCGAAATGGAGGAAGACTTGCTTCCACTTCAAATGTGAGTTCTCAGGTGACTGAACAGACCAATTCAGGAATTACAGTCTCTGTCACAGGTGGGACAGACAGTGGTTGGAGGAAAGGGTGGGTGGGGAGTCTGGTTTGCCGCACGCTCCTTCCGCTGCCTGCGCTTGCTTTCTGCATGCTCTCGGCGACGAGACGCGAGGTGCTCAGCGCCCTCCCGGATGCTCTTCCTCACCCTACAGACAGGCGGTGGCCAAAGTAATCATGGACAATGACCCGAAATGAGGGACAATTAGCCATCAAGAGTTCACATTTGATGCTGCCATTGTGTTAAATCTGTTTCCAGATTGCAAGTTGGTTTTTGGTATGAAGAAGACCCGTTTTTGAAGGCAGAGAAGCAGTACAGGAACAGGATCGAAACAGCAACAGAAGCCAGCGGTGTGTCTTCAGGACACACAGCTGCAACCAAGAAAAGGACCTGCAGTCAACCTCAGAAGATAGCCGACGAATTGGTGATCGTATGTTTGTTCCAGCCAAATCTTAAAAGGGTTTTGTGATTGGGGCAGGGTAACTTTATGTGTAGCAGTCAAATCGCGGACGGGTTTAACTGTGTCCAGTTGTGCCGATGCAAATGACCCTTTCGTAGGGATTTGTATTCTGGGGTTTGTTAGTCTCATGTAGATCGTCGTGATTTATAAAGGGGAGGTAATTGTGTGTAAGCTCAATAAAACGAACAAATCTTGGTTGAGCCAAAACACTGCGGTGTGTATTTTATTCTTATAAATCCTGACATTGAAGAACTGTGTAATGGGGGAATTGGTATTTAGAAACCATTACAACCCTCAAGTGGCCTTGCTGAATCCTGGGTCACAGGCACTTACACTCTGCTGTTGACATCTTCTTCCTTCGACATCTTCTGGAAAAGCTCGACCCACGCATGCTGCCTGCGTCGCCTGTTAACACGGCAGGTTATTATCAATAGGTACAACACAATCACGAACTGAGCAATGACCAAACCGTGTGAGAGAATCCTTATCCAGGGATAAACTTCGATATTAATACCGATGTCCCACCGGGACTAATTGTCCCCGATCTTAGACACTTCTTTACTCAGCTCACGGTTTTTCTGGGCCAAGGTATTTCATCAACTCTACCAAGTGTTCCGGCAGAGGTGGAACGTCATAGCCGAACCGAGTCACATACTGGTGTAATTGCTCTTTGAACTCATCTTTTACAAGCGATGTCTACTTGCCTAAGCGAATAAATGCTTAATAAAACCCACGCCCCAAGTCTCACAGGTTGGACTGGGGTAAAGCAAAAAGTTCCCGCCTCGATAGGGCAAGTCAGGTTGTTACTGCATTCTCGGTGCGTGGTGGTGACACAATATTCACCCTTCCCTCGGTATGCCGATCGTACGAGGAAATGCTGTCCCGCAATTACCTTCATGGTGCAGTTCCATGCTATCCCATCCCAATCAAACTCGCATACTGGTGCTGCATACTCTACCACATCATCTGGGCAAATGACAGTGTCCCGAGCTTGAGCACACCCGGTAAGATCTGGGGCCACCCATGTAGACCCATTCACCCGGGTCATATACTTCGGGTGGGGGGGTCACTATACTCTACTAAATGGTCTCCCTGACGTGCTCCTATGGAACAGAAGATTTGGGATTAACTTTTCAGGCAGGATGGGATAATACAATACCAACCCTATCAGGGCGATGTTGTTCTGTTCCTGTAGGTGGTATTCGTGTCTCACCAGGTACACCTGTACCAACCCTCTGACCTGGCACATAGCCGTGGTAAGTTGGTAAGTGGACATTGCCCTCAGATCTCGATCAATCACCCACGTGAAGTGCTTCCCCTCGGCAATAGACTGCAGGTTTCCTCGAGCTTGTTCCACTAACCGAGATCCATGCATTACACACACATCATTTCGCGTGGCCTCATTAGAGGCTTTCCAGTTCTCCTCTATATTCTGAGTTATCTTTTTAGCATGGGATTCTAAATGTTCAACCTCATCCTGCAGATGAATGGTCATAATTTGGCCCTCTTCCAATTCCTCTTGTTCCAGAATATTCAAAATGTTCTTTAAACAATTCCTGACTGCCCTTACGGATTGATCCAGACTAACCAAATCAACGAGGGAGGTTCCGGTATTAAAAACAATTGCGGCATCGTTTATCAGGCCTCGCCGCATCCTGTTATGATTTTCTTTAATGGATTTAGTAATACTCTTTACAACAGTATCGTTAAGCCTATTACCCTCCTTGGATTCCACATAATACAACGGATTTTATTCTGATTCCGCCACGGTTGTATTGGCTCTCTCCCAAAATCCCTTGATTAATTCCTGGATCATTCTCCCGTACAATCGCGCTGTCTCAGGCTTGCACCAACCAGGTAGTCCCACTTCGGTCAGATTCAATATTACAGGCACCACCTTGGGGTGCACATCATGGTACAATGCCATCCGAGCTGGGATTACCACAAGCCCATTTGTCGGTCCTGGGGTGTGTTTAGGGCAGACAACCTGGGTTACATGTTGTCTTTCCCGCAAGTGTGTTTTATTCACAGGGGGAGGAACTCTCAGACAAGCTTTTAATTCCACTGCGCGTACAACCGCACTCCCATCACCACATCCCTTTAAATGATAGATGGTAACACGGGTATAGTTACTATACCACTGATCGAGTTCCCTGGCCCTATCGTGAGCAAACATCGTACAGCGAGTCACCTCCTTGTACTCTCGAGCTCCACCTAGTGGACTACTGCTCCACCAAGTGGACCACTTTGGTATTGCAACTGCTGATGTATAATAATAAAAGAGTCACCTGACAAGTTTTCGGGAGAGCCACCTTGTGTTCTGTGGGGCCGAAATTGGTGAAGGCCCTGCCTGCCCAAGTGCTGCCCAAAAGACCGCCGATGGCCGCCGGGGTACCTGACGGTACTTTGGGCGGGGTTTTCGTCAAAAAGGTCCTTGAAAGGGCGGCGGGTGGCAAAAGGGCGCCAGCCAGCGGGAGCTTCCAATCTCGGCGGCAAAGGCGCTTGCCGACCAACCGATAAGGGAATAAGGGGTTATGGGGAGCGGACGGGGAAGTGGACCTCAGTCCATGATCGGATCAGCCATGATTGTATTAAATGGAGGAGCAGGCTCGAGGGGCCGTATGGTCTACTACTGCTCCTATTTCTTATGTTCTTATGAAGTCGGGCCCCTGGAGGGTCGAAGACCTGAAAAGGAAAATCATCAAAAATAAACCATTGAAACACCTTCAGGGGACCCCATCCAGATAAGTCACTGTAAAGAAAATGAAAAATAAATGTTTACTAACCTTTTTTTTCAGCTCTTCATACTCACCGTCGGGGTTAGACCAGCCTCCAGCCAGCGGTCCTTCCCCGTTCTGGTGCCGACTCCCGCCCGCATCAATATGGGAGCTTGGTGGGCGGGAGGTCAGTTGTGCCACTCGGCCGTCCGCTGACGTCAGCGGGCGTTTCCCAGCGGTTCCTCCCTCCCGCCCGCTCCACACCAAATGGGAAGTGGTACTGGGCATAACTTCAAGAGGAATGTCGGTGGCAGTGGGTGGCAGTGAGCGGTAAGGCCATCAATTTCGGGCCCTGTGTGTTTATGATGTCGTAAAGAATCTATTACACTCCTCCTTTATTTCCTGATCTGCAGCTGGACAGTCCGACTGAAACCCACAGGTTATTACACTCGGACTTACACATCCGTAAATTCCCTCATGAGTTTTCCATCATCGGGGCTAACACAATTGGGTATACCCAGTGCTTTGGGATTGGGTCGGGTTACCTACATTTCCCCTAGGGTCCCCTACTTGGTGATACCTTGAGTGGTCACCCACTTCCACCTATACGAACAATACCTATAGTTGATTAGGATGTACTATAAGAACATAAGAACATAAGAAATAGGAGCAGGAGTAGGCTATTTGGCCCCTCGAGCCTGCTCCGCCATTCAATATGATCACGGCTGATGTGATCATGGACTCAGTTCCACTTCCGCGCCCGCTCCCCATAACCCCTTATCCCCTTATCGTTTAAGAAACTATCTATTTCTGTCTTAAATTTATTCAATGTCCCGGCTTCCACAGCTCTCTGAGGCAGCGAATTCCACAGATTTACAACCCTCTGAGAGAATAAATTTCTCCTCATCTCAGTTTTAAATGGACGGCCCCTTATTCTAAGATCATGCCCTCTAGTTCTAGTCTCTCTCATCAGTGGAAACATCCTCTCTGCATCCACCTTGTCAAGCCCCCTCATAATCTTATACGTTTTGATAAGATCACCTCTCATTCTTCTGAATTCCAATGAGTAGAGGCCCAACCTACTCAACCTTTCCTCATAAGTCAGGGCAATTGTTGCATTTTATGAACACCCGTCCACCGTCTTGAACCACATAGGTGGTAACTCATACTGTACCTGAGCACATGGTTTCACAATCACCCTTGAAGAACCGAAGGCTATTTTTACGGGCCTCACCTTGGGGCGGTGTTGCCGGGACAATTGTGATCGAGCTGGTATAACGGAAATAACTAAGAATGTTCCAGTATGCCGAATAGGCAGATGTTGAATCTTCTAGACAAAGCAGAATGCCGATCATGGGCCAGAATAATTCCTTCATGCTTTTCATCTTCATGCCTGTGGGAGACAAGGGACAAAAATGGAGTGTTACTCCCGGCTTTGCATCCCATGTCCACCCACACTATACCCTCGGCCGTCCCTACTCCTACCACTCACTCAGACAATGTTTGAGGAGGTAACAAGGAGGGTAGTTGAGGGCAGTGCGTACGATGTAGTGTATATGGGTTTTAGCAAGGCTGTTGATAAGGTCCCACATGGCATACTGGTCACGAAATTAAAAGCCCATGGGATCCAGAGCAAAGTGGCAAGTTGGATCCAAAATTGGCTCAGAGGCAGGAAGCAAAGGGTAACGGTTGATGGGTGTTTTTGTGACTGGAAGGATGCTTCCAGTGGGGTTCCGCAGAGCTCAATACTGGGTCCCTTGCTTTTTGTGGTGTATATCAATGATCTAGACTTGAATATAGGGGGTATGATTAAAAAGTTTGCAGATGATACTAAAATCGGCTGTGTGGTTGATAATGAAGAAGAAAGTTGTGGACTGCAGCAAAGTATCAATAAACTGGTCAGGTGGGCAGAACAGTGACAAATGGAATTCAATTCGGAGAAGTGGGAGGGCTAACTAGGAAAGGGAATATAGGTGTCACACCTAAAATCCGGAACCCTTGGGACTAAGGCTGTTCCAGATTCCGGGTATTTTCGATTTGCTTTTTGACGTCATGAATCTGGAAATACCTGAACCCAGTTTGGGTATTTCCGGATTTCGGAACGTCAGAAGGGGGAGGGGGGGTGGAGGTGGGGAGGATTCCTGCCGAGGAGATGTGCGGGCCGTCCGGCCCCACCGAGGAGATTGTCGTCAGGCGGGCCCCACCAAAGAGGTCATTGGGCGGATCCCGCTGAAGAGGTGTTCAAGGTGATATGGGGGAAAGTTCAGGAAATTGGAGCTGTGGTAGAAAATCAGTCACGACCTTACTGAATGGCAGGGCAGGCTTGAGGGGCCGAATGGCCTTATCCAGCTCCTAATTCTTATGTTCTTATGTTACCACCCACGCTTTTCCATGTCGCGGGGGTATACCGACTATTTCGCCACAATTATTATCCATGTCCACAATCACATTATGGGCCAACATCTAATCAGAGCCCAACACTCCCATTCCTGGGCTGGTCGCAGCTCATTAATATTCATGTCCACCTTGTTTGGAGGGTTCCTATCTTGAAGCTCAAAGGTTTTGAGTCTGACCCAGCCTTTGAGTCACCCGTGAAGCTGCCTAAAGCATGGGAAGGCCCCTCTTGACTAGGGGGACATCATCAAGAAGGGAGATGCTCCGATGTCTACTCAATAGTCCCCTCTCTCTCTCCCTCAATTATGATGACTACACATGGCCTTTCCCCAATCATGGTACCTGAGCGGACACAGGAACTCGAGCTGGGCGCGGCACTTTCATGCTTGGGCCCACGCGCCCCCGCTGCTTGGACTTTTCCTTGAGGGGGTCTCATTCTCTTTCATATGCTTAGCTACATATTTGATCAACTCCTCATAACTGGGGGGCACGAGACTGAGACCCTGCTGATTGTGGAGCCTCAACATTTCCCTCTCTTAGGTTTTTTTGGCCGTTACGCAGAAACTCTCCACAATTATAGCGTTCCTTATCCTGACCCCACCCTGTTCCTGGCGTGGGTCCCTCTCGCTGCCACTTACACTGTCTTCCACCCTACATTTCACAGACACCTTGGGCTGGATTTCGGGGCGGTAATGGCGGCGGGGAGGTAACGTTTGCGCCGGGAAATGGTTTGCGCCTGCAGCCACAGAATTTGCCATGTGGACCCTGAGTGTGGAGCGGAGCACTAAGGGAGGCGTTGTACACCTCTTTCAGGGTGCCAGGCAGGATGAGCAACTGAAAATCTGTTGCTGAAGTGCCGTTCTCGGAGTGCCCCGAGTGAGGCTTACGCGGGGAAAAAAAAAACACCCCCCACAAACAAAAAAACATTCCCAATACTTTGCCCACCCCACATTAGGATAAATTGCAAAGATAAAAATAAACGAAACAATCACACTTCGCGCATTCATTACTTACTTCGCTCACTGCCGCCGGGACAGCTCCTGGTTTTCTCGGTGGTCTCCCACTACGGCACACTAGGGGGCGCTAGAGGGTCAGCGTGAACCAAAAATCAATGCGCTTCAAAACCGATGGCGTTGCACACCGGCTCAACGCTCCTGGGCAGTGCTGCTCCACGTTCCCGCAAAACCGGCAACTAATTTCAAGGTGGGGTGCCGGGAGCTGGCCGCCAGCCTGGAAATCATGCCCCCCGCCAGTACCGGGGCGCGAAAAGGGGCGCCATCATCGGTAAAATCCAACCCCTTGCCTTTCGGATTGTTCATCCTCCCGGTATTCCCTTTATCTTGCTTGGCGTGCCTGGAAGAAAAGGGTCATTTTCCTCAAGAGCCTGGCCTCGGGTGTTTCCATCACTCACATCCTCCGGATCAAACGCTGACATAACGGCTTGTACACAGGGCAGACTGTGAGAAACATAGAAACATAGAAAATAGGTGCAAGAGTAGGCCATTCGGCCCTTCGAGCCTGCACCACCATTCAATAAGATCATGGCTGATCATTCCCTCAGTACCCCTTTCCTGCTTTCCCTCCATACCCCTTGATCCCCTTAGCCGTAAGGGCCATATCGAACTCCCTCTTGAATATATCCAATGAACTGGCCTCAACAACTCTCAGCGGCAGGGAATTCCACAGGTTAACAACTCTCTGAGTGAAGAGGTTTCTCCTCATCTCAGTCCTAAATGGCCTACCCCTTATCCTAAGACTATGTCCCCTGGTTCTGGACTTCCCAACATCGGGAACATCCTTCCCGCATTTAACCTGTCCAGTCCCCTCAGAATCTTATATATTTCTATGAGATCCCCTCTCATCCTTCTAAACTCCAGTGAATAAAGGCCCAGTTGATCCAGTCTCTTCTCATATGACAGTCCAGCCATCCCTGGAATCAGTCTGGTGAACCTTCGCTGCACTCCCTCAATAGCAAGAACGTCTTTCCTCAGATTAGGAGACCAAAACTGAACACAATATTCCAGGTGAGGCCTCACTAAGGCCCTGTACAACTGCAGTAAGACCCCCACTGCTCCTATACTCGAATCCCCTAGCAATGAAGGCCAACATACCATTTGCCTTCTTCACTGCCTGCTGTACCTGCATGCCATCTTTCAATGACTGATGAATAATGGCATCCAGGTCTCGTTGCACCTCCCCTTTTCCTAACCTGCCGCCATTCAGATAATATTCTGCCTTCCAGTTTTTGCCCCCAAAATGAATAACCTCACATTTATCCACATTATACTGCATCTGCCATGCATTTGCCCACTCAGCTAACCTGTCCAAGTCACCCTGCAGCCTCTTAGCGTCCTCCTCGCAGCTCACACCGCCACCCAGTGTAATGTCGTCTGTAAACTTGGCGATATTACACTTAATTCCTTCATCTAAATTGTTAATATATATTGTAAAGAGCTGGGGTCCCAGCACTGAGCCCTGCGGCACTCCACTAGTCACTGCCTGCCATTCTGAAAAGGACCCGTTTATTCCGACTCTCTGCTTCCTGTCTGCCAACCAGTTCTCTATCCACGTCAGCACATTACCCCCAATACCATGCGCCTTGATTTTGCACACCGATCTCTTGTGCGGGACCTTGTCAAAAGCCTTTTGAAAGTCCAAATACACCATATCCACTGGTTCTCCCTTGTCCACTCTGCTAGTTACATCCTCAAAAAATTCCAGAAGATTCGTCAAGCATGATTTCCCCTTCATAAATCTATGCTGACTGGGACCAATCCTGTCACTGCTTTCCAAATGTGCTGCTATTTCATCCTTAATGATTGATTCCAACATTTTCCTCACTACTGATGTCAGGCTAACCAGCCTCTAATTACCCGTTTTCTCTCTCCCTCCTTTTTAAAAAAATGGTGTTACATTAGCTACCCTCCAGTCCATAGGAACTGATCCAGAGTCGATAGACTGTTGGAAAATGATCACCAATGCATCCACTATTTCTAGGGCCACTTCCTGAAGTACTCTGGGATGCAGACTATCAGGCCCCGGGGATTTATCGGCCTTCAATCCCATCAATTTCCCTAACACAATTTCCCGCCTAATAAGGATATCCTTCAGTTCCTCCTTCTCACTAGACCCACTGTCCCCTAGTACATTTGGAAGGTTATTTGTGTCTTCCTTCGTGAAGACAGAACCAAAGTATTTGTTCAATTGGTCTGCCATTTCTTTGTTCCCCATTATGAATTCACCGAATTCTGACTACAAGGGACCTATGTTTGTCTTCACTAATCTTTTTCTCTTCACATATTTATAGAAGCTTTTGCAGTCAGTTTTTATGTTCCCTGCAAGCTTCCTCTCGTACTCTATTTTCCCCCTCTTAATTAAACCCTTAGTCCTCCTCTGTTGAATTCTAAATTTCTCCCAGTCCTCAGGTTTGTTGCTTTTTCTAGCCAAATTATATGCCTCTTCCTTGGTTTTAACACTATCCTTAATTTCCCTTGTTAGCCACGGTTGAGCCACCTTCCCTGTTTTATTTTTACTCCAGACAGGGATGTACAATTGCTGAAGTTCATCCATGTGATCTTTAAATGTTTTCATTGCCTATCCACCGTCAATCCTTTAAGTATCCTTTGCCAGTCTATTCTAGCCAATTCATGCCTCATACCGTCGAAGTTATCTTTCCTTAAGTTCAGGACCATAGTTTCTGAATTAACTGTGTCACTCTCCATCTTAATAAAGAATTCTACCATATTATGGTCACTCTTCTCCAAGGGGCCTCGCACAACATGTTTGCTAATTAGTCCCTTCTCATTACACACCACCCAGTCTAGGATGGCCGGCTCTTTAGTTGGTCCCTCGACATATTGGTCTAGAAAACCATCCCTAATATACTCCAGGAAATCCTCCTCCACCGCATTGCTACCAGTTTGGTTAGCCCAATCAATATGTAGATTAAAGTCGCCCATGATAACTGCTGTACCTTTATTGCACACATCCCTTATTTCTTGTTTGATGCTTTCCCCAACCTCACTACTACTGTTTGGTGGTCTGTACACAACTCCCTCTAGCGTTTTCTGCCCTTTGGTATTCCGCAGCTCCACCCATACCGATTCCACATCATCCAGGCTAATATCCCTCCTTACTATTGCATTAATTTCCTCTTTAACCAGCAACGCCACCCCGCCTCCTATTAGGGATATAAGGGCAATTCTCCTCTATTTCTTAGTGCCGCTCCCAGGGCCGGGAAATTAGTGGGCCACAGTCTGTCAGCAAATGCCTATGGGGACATCATTGGGGCCATGATCCACGTCCGCTATAGCCTTAAAAGGACTCTGCCTTCCTGCCACCCACCCCCCCATAACATGAGCAATTCTCAGTTTCAGACCCTCATAATCACCCTCCGCTCTCATGTTTTCTGGTGGGAGGGCAGCAAAAACACTGGGAGTTAGGGTGAATAGTGATAAGCGCTTCTTCTCCTCATCATCCAGGCCGTTCAGGGCGGCTATTTGTTGTAGCTCTAAGTAATGCCCTGAAGGGGTGTTCCTCCCATCTCTAGTTTCCTCATATCAATCGACATCATTCTCAATCTTCCATTTTGTACAGAATCACAAATTCCCGATCTAGTGTCCCCCAGGGCTCCTCGCCCCGCCTCAGCGGCTGGTGGTGCATACTGTTGTTGGCGCATTGGGGCCAGAGGCAGGGGCTGAGTCCCCTCTGGTGGGCCATTCCCTGGGCCCTGTTCTACCTTCATACAAAATAAACATATAAGATTCTGAGTGGGCTTGACAGGGTAGATGCAGAGAGGATGTTTTCACTCGTGGGGGAATCTAGAAATAGGGGGCATAGTCTCGGAATAAGGGGTCGCCCATTTAAGACAGAGATGAGGAGGAATTTCTTCTCTCAAAGGGTCGGGAATTTTTGGAATTCTCTACCCCAGAGAATTGTGGAGGCTGGGTCATTGAATATATTCAAGGCTGAGATAGACAGATTCGTGAACTATCGGGGAGTAAAGGGTTATGGGGAACAGGCAGGAAAGTGGAGTTGAGGTCAAGATCGGATCAGCCATGATGTTACTGAATGGCAGAGCAGGCTCGAGGGGCTATATAGCTTACTCCTGCTCCTATTTCTTATGTTCTTATGTTATGTTCGCTTCCCCTTCATCACATTCACTTTCCTGTACTTCTTCTGCAACTTACCTCCCAACTCCTTAATCTTCTTTTGCACTTCGTGTGATACCCCTTTGTGTTCCATTCCTCCCGGGCCTGTTCCTCAGCAACCCGATACACGGCTTACAGGTTCTCCTTAGCCCTCACTGCCTGTTCTGCGTTATGTCTCTGATCAGCTTCCCTCATGGCCCACATATCGCACTGATTCTGACTATTGATACACTGGCTTGCGAGGTATTGTTCTTTATTACACCATCTCTCCTTCTCCTTTTCGAACTTTTCCCCTCTCTTTCCTTCTTACTTTCCTTTACTTTCCTCTAACTCCTTCTTACTCCTCTCTCTTTCTTTCTCTAGTTTGTTCAGAAGTTTCTATGTCTCTGGTGTTATGTCTTTAGATGCTCTGATAATGACTCCACGAGACAATGTGTTGTACTTGAACTGTAATGACCTCAGTCCATTTAACGTAACTCCAGATGAGGATCACACCTGGTAGCCTGCCTTTTATACGAGGCCTGCACCTGGACAGGTAACCTACAAGTTTCCCACTGCAGTGCCCTCTTGTGGCACACCTTAGTGACCATACAGCTGGTGTACAAGTTTCCCATAGTAGTGCCCTCTGGTGGCACATTATATGTAATAGTACAAGCAGTAAACATGTCTGGATACATGACAGCTGGCTTATCCTGCCATTAACTCTACCTCCTTTCATAACATATCCTTTGCACACTCATTGTTCTTAACCCGCCTTTGATAGGCTAACAAGCAAACGGCTTTCATAAACCCTGGCTGACACATGGACTCTTGGGTCCAGTGCTCAGTCTCCACAGCCGGATCATCACCATCTATAATGACCCACATCCATCTCTGTAGGAGAGGCAACTTTCCTGCCACATGCTTTGTGACTAACTCATCATTGTCTGCTCTCAACAGGTCTCTGTTCGGGTGCCAGTAATCTGTAAGACATGTGGAAATAACCCCTCGCCCCGCCCAACAGTTGGTAAAGTTCGGAGCCGTGGAACAACACAATTCAAAAAACAATTAATCCGTGAAAAGCCTCGTTTTACTTAAGGTCAGCAAGAAATTACAAGTAAGTTCACACAAAAACGATTGCATATGATACCTCCTTGATTAAGCTTCAGCGTACACAGGATTATTCCCTTACTTTAAAATCAAGCTACAATAAGCAAACACTACATGCGCACTAACACCAGAGAGTGGTCAGTTCGGCGATGACTAGTCAAGAACAACAACAACTTGTATTTATATAGCGCCTTTAACATAGCGAAATGTCCCAAGGCGTTTCACAGGGGTATTATGTGATAAAAATTTGACAGCAAGCTGCATAAGTAGAAATTAAGCAAAAGCTTGATGAAAGATGTATGTTTTAAGGAGCGTCTTGAAGGAGAAAAGAGAGGTAGAGAGGCTGAGACGTATGACTTTAACTGGCAACTGCGGTTGCCCCAAATGCCTTTGTGCTGCACTGTTTATACCCCAAAACCTGGTAACCTGCCCACTGTGTGCGTTTTGTAATTGTTTTCTTCATTTCTTCTTATCAACCGTCAGTTAATTAAATGTTTTATGTTTTACATCGGTAGCCTCAAAGAAATCATTGTCTGCAAATGTTCCTGTTTTTTCCCTTGTGATAGCTCAACAGTTCGTTCCTGCCCAAGGTCAGTTACTCCCCTTATCTGCAAAAACAGCTTGCTGCTGCAACAGTTTTACAAAGGTTCTCACAGGGATCAGCCTTTTGGCCTCCCGAAGCATGCTGGTTCATAAAATTTGGTCAAGCTTTTAAGTTTGGTCAAGTTATCGCAAATTTACAGCAAAGAAAATGGTGTATTCTTGCGGCCCCTCGCCTTCCCTGACTGTTTAAGGTGTGTTTCTTTTTGCAGTCGATGCCTTAAAGCACACTGCTGTGCAATGCTGCTAATCCAGAACGGACCATCTGGGGAAGTGTTGAATAAATTGAGGGAGGGGGAGGGAGGTGAATTGATGGAGAAATCAAACCACAAGCCTTTAATTGTGCTCCTAGCCGCTGGTTGAGGCAGCCCCGAGGAACAGGGGCTGCATCTCCAATTGAAACAGGTTCTGCGGAGCAGGTGACAAGAACGACAAAGAAATAGTTTACCAAATTGATGGAAGAAGCAACGGAAAAGGCGCAAGTTGATAACGAATGGGCATCAAAGATCAGTCACGTTTTTAAAGATGTCTTATGGAGGACTCACATTAATTAGGCGAGAAGAATTCTGAGAGAAGTCAAGCTGAGGTACCCGAAAGAAATAAGCAGATGAAAAAAGAATAATGTGCTTTGAAGTTAGGCGCTAAGATGGTAACAGAGCTAATTTTGCCTGACTGGATAAAGTAATGAAACAGCTTCTGGTCACAGCCCGAGATTGGCGGAGGAATCCAATAACTATGATTGCAACCCCCTACTGTTAGAGGTGAAGGAAGAGTTGTTTAATTGACCCCTCTGTCTCCCATGAGCATTTCACGCCTTGTAGGAGCAGGACTGCCGCTGCTAAATTATTTAAGTTGTGTTGGATCTTGTATGTTTGATGAAATGAAGGAGACTTTGTAGCAGTCCGGGCTGAGATTCAAGTGAGAGGAGCTGAATAGTCACCAGAGAAGCAAAATAGAAATAGAATTCAGACATGCATGGAATAACGTGTCAGTGGGAAAGTGCCCTGCACATTGTAGTACTGAGGCCAACAGGTACCAGGAAGGCCTCAGGTTTGGTCACTAGTCTGTGACAGGGTGTTTGTTTTTATGGGGGGGCAAAGGAGGGTGTCAAAATTGGCATCAGTGCCACCCAGGCTAAAGATTGTGGGAGGGGAAAAAATCAGCCAAGATTTCTGCTGCTGATTATTGTCCAGTTAGAAACATAGAAACATAGAAAATAGGTGCAGGAGTAGGCCATTTGGCTCTTCGAGCCTGCACCACTGTTCAATAAGATCATGGCTGATCATTCACCTCAGTACCCCTTTCCTGCTTCCTCTCAATACCCCTTGATCCCTTTAGCCGGAAGGGCCAGATCCAACTCCCTCTTGAATATATCCAATGAACTAGCATCAATAACTCTCTGCGGTAGGGAATTCCACAGGTTAACAACTCTCTGAGTGAAGAAGTTTCTCCTCATCTCAGTCCTAAATGGCTTACCCCTTATCATTAGACTATGTCCTCTGGTTCTGGACTTCCCCAACATCGGGAACATTCTTCCTGCATCTAACCTGTCCAGTCCCGTCAGAATTTTATATGTTTCTATGAGATCCCCTCTCATCCTTCGAAATTCCAGTGAATACAGGCCCAGTCGATCCAGTCTCTGCTCATATGTCAGTCCTGCCATCCCGAGAATCAGTCTGGTGAACCTTTGCTGCACTCCTTCAATAGCAAGAATGTCTTTCCTCAGATTCGGAGACCAAAACTGAACACAATATTCCTGGTTAGGCCTCACTAAGGCCCTGTACAACTGTAGTAACAGCTCCCTGCTCCTATACTCAAATCCCCTAGCTATGAAGGCCAACATACCATTTGCATTCTTCACCGCCTGCTGTACCTGCATGCCAACCTTCAATGACTGATGTACCATGACACCCAGGTCTCGTTGCACCTCCCCTTTTCCTAATCTGCTGCCATTCAGACAATATTCTGCCTTCACGTTTTTGGAAAGTTCATGTGTGTGGCCTTTGGCTGAGGCCAGGTTTGGGCTTGGCTGTGAAGGGCCGAATGTCAAGTGGCCTGCCAGTACTCTCTGAAGAATTGCCCCTCGAGAGATGATACTGACTGGGAAATAAATTCCCCCCTCTGAGAAACTTCCCACCCCGCCCACCCCCATTCAGTACTTCCGTGTTGCCTAGGCACGAAGGCAGGTGTTCAACTTTCTCCAAGGCCGCTGAAATCAGCACTGGATCTCACAATCATGGACTACCTTCGGGGAGAATTGTCTCCTGATATTCCCAACCTCCTTAAGGGGAGGCACCTGGGGCAATTTAAACTGTTGGTGAAGCAATGTACGTTGTGTTCAAAACAAAATGGATGAACTGCAGGCAATAATTTGTAGAGAGGATCCAGATATAGTAGGGATGATTGAAACATGGCTACATAGGATTGGTAATTAAATATTGCCAGATATTGCATAGTTAGGAAGGAAAGGAAAGGCAGGAGGGGAGATGGAATGGCTGCACTAGTTAAAGATTACATAACGGTTATAGAAAAAAGGATGAAACTAGCAATAAGATAGGTACAGGATCCATATGGATTGAGTTCAAAGATGAGAAGGGATCCACCACCCTAATAGGGGTATACCACAGACCACCAAATAGTGGATGGGAATTGAAGAACGAAATATGTAGGTAAATCTATGAGGCATAGAATAATAATCGTGGGAGATTTCAACTACCCCCAAATAAACTGGAAGGAAGAAATATTAAAAGGAGACAATGGAACTGAGTTTTTAGAGTGTATACAGGACTCCTTTTGCACTCGGTATGTAAGAAGTTCAACAAGAAAAGAATCACTGTTGGATCTTGTAATGGGTAATGAGCCAGAACAGATAGAGAAGTAAAAGTAAGAGAGCATCTCAGTAGTAGCGATCACAACATAGTAAGGTTCAAGGTTAGTATCGAGAATGACATAAGTAGGACAAAGACTATGGTAATACATTGGAAAAGAGCAAATTATGAGGAAATGAAGGTGGAACTAATAAAGGGTAAACTGGGAGAAAATCTTGAAAAACAAAGAGACAGAGAAACAGTGGGAAATCTTTAAAAGGGTAATCAGTAGAATTTAAGAGAAATATATTCCACTAAAAGCTAAAAATAAGCAAGCTAATTATGGGGTACTGAGGATGAATAAAGAACTAAAGGAAAAATTGAATCTAAAGAAAAATACAAATAAGAAATAATTAGATACCAAAGGAGAGGAGGACAAAAGGGAATATGAAAAACTTTGAAATACGAAATTCGAATTCTTCGAAGCGATTATGGAAAGAGTAGGCAAGGGTAATGCAGTAGATGCCATAGGCTGGGATTTTCAAAGGCCTTTGTTAAGATGCCACACGGTAGGTTCATGACAAAGTGGGGTCAGGGGACAAGTAGCTGAATGGATAGCAAATTGACTAAAAAATAGAAAGCAGAGAGTAGAGGTAAAGGATAGTTATTCAGATTGGAGGAATGTTGGAAGCGATGTCCCACAAGGATCAGTGCTGGGACCACTGTTATTCTTAATATACATCAATGATTTAGACTTAGGAATAAGAGACTCAATATCAAAATTTGCAGGTAATACCAAACTGGGGGGGGGGGGGGTGGGGGGAGGTGGTATAGCTAACACTGAAGAACATAATACAAGAAGACATTTAAAACTTGCAGACTGGGCAATTAAATGGTAAATGAACTTTAACATAGATAAATGTGAGGTGAGGCACTTTGGTAGGACCGGGAGATTTGAACTCCAGTATAAATTTGCAATTCACAATAAATAAAAATGTACGGTTTAGCCTTAACATAAGAAGGCTGATTCTTCTTGCACGCTTTCGGTCACTTCAAGTGTAAGTTTAATTTGTGGTTCGTAGGAGACGCAGGCGTGTGCATGGAAGCTGACTGTCGCAGTGATCACAAGCAAAAGATGTCGGGAGAGGTCTGCTAATCAATACAGCAGAGTTACCATGAATAGGAGCCCTCAACATCCGTTCAAAAACTGTCAATTGAAATTTTCTGGATGTCACTTGCTGTGACTCCAGAGATTTGAGCACATAAATCTAGCCTGGCACTCCAGTGCAGTGCTGAGGGAGTGCTGCACTGCTGGAGGTGCCGTCTTTCAGACGAGACGTTAAACCGAGGCCCCGTCTGCTTTCTCAAGTGGACGTTAAAGATCCCATGGCCATGGCACTATTTCGAAGAAGAGCAGGGGAGTTATTCCCGGTGTCCTGGGGCCAATATTTATCCCTCAATCAACATAACAAAAACAGATTCTCTGCCCATTATCACATTGCTATTTGTGGGAGCTTGCTGTGTGCAAATTGACTGCCGCATTTCCTACATTACAACAGTGACTGCACTTTATAAGTATTTCATTAGCTGTAAAGTGCTTTGGGACATCCTGAGTTTGTGAAAGGTGCTATAGAAATGCAAATCTTTCTTTTTCGTTTTTTATTCTGATGGGTCAGCTGTCCTCTGCAATGGTGAGAGCCTGTTCGGTTGTGTGCCACATTTTCAATGGCGGTAGTTAAAGGTAGACAACTATTGGACTTTAAGCATTTTCAGGCATATCCTTATAAAGAGCGGACACAGTCCTGTAAAAATCATAGCTGAATAATCCAGAGCGTGTTCAACGTCTGTAGTCAGGTGAACAGGCTATTAATATAATGCCTGCCAGCAGATGGCAGTAGAAGATTTGCACAACATGGACAAAGCCCTCTTGCTCTGCTAACTGGGATGTCGATCTGCCTTTGTACTCAGTGTAGTCTGTGTGCAATGCTACCCATCACATCGGGTTGTTCAGGTGTGGGAAGTGATTCACTGGTGACCATCCTCTACCCTTATCATCACACCTTGGATCCTATCGAATTCAGTGGCCACACTTGGTGCCAAACAGTTTCACCAGTTCTCAGACACGTGTCCATCTAAAGTGGCTGTATTGATCTACCTGAGTGTGTGAACGCTCTTTTGTGTGTTCATCTATGCTAATAAAGTTCATTCAAATCAACAACTATAGAAAAAAAAGAACTTGCATTTATATAGTGCTTTTCACGACCACCGGACATCTCAAAGCGCTTTACAGCCAATTAAGTACTTTTGGAGTGTAGTCACTGTTGTAATGTGGGAAACGCGGCAGCTAATTTGCGCACAGCAAGTTCCCACAAACTGCATTGAGATAAATGCACAAATCATCTGTTTTGGTGATGTAGGTTGAGGGATAATAGTTGCCCAGGACACCGGGGATAACTCCCCCACTCGTCTTTGAATACTGCCGTGGGATCTTTTACATCCACCTGAGAGAGCAGACTGGGTCGCGGTTTAACATCTCATCCAAAAGATAGCACCTCCTTCAGCACTGCACTGGAGTGTCGGCCTGGATTATGTGCTCAAGTCCCTGGAGTGGGACTTAAATCCATGAGCTTCTGATTCAGAGGCGAGAGTGCTACCCACTGAACTACGGCTGAGCCAGATTTCTGCAAATTACTGGAATCAGATGAGCAAGAAAAGAAAGACTTGCATTTATATAGCGCCTTTCACGACCACTTGACGTCTCAAAGTGCTTTACAGTCAATGAATTACTTTTGGAATGTGGTCACTGTTGTAATGTGGGAAACGCAGCAGCCAATTTGCGCACAGCAAGCTCCCACAAACAGCAATGTGAAAATGACCAGATAATCTGTTCTTTTTAGATGTTGATTGAGGGATAAATATTGGCCAGAACACTGGGGATAACTCCCCTGTTCTTCTTTGAAATAGTGCCATGGGATCACTTACGTCCACCTGAGAGGGTAGACGGGGCCTCGGTTTAACATCTCATCCAAAACTCGGCACCTTGGACACTGCAGCACTCCCTCAGCCTAAATGTTTGTGCTCAGATTTCTGTAATCACAGTAAGTGACATCCAGGAAGGGGCCAACAATTTCAGTTGTGTGTTTTGTACGGATGTTGAGGGCTCCCATTCACGGTAACTCTGCTGCAGTGATTAGCAGTCCTGTCCCAACACCCGTTGCTTGTGATCACTGCGACAGTCAGCTTCCATGCACATGCCCGTATTTAAATTCCCCAGCAGCCATGGTGGGATTTGAACTCATGTTCTCTGGATTATTGGGCCAGGTTTCTGGATTAAAAAAAAAATGTGTTTACAGAATGTGGGCGTCGCTGGCAAGGCCGGCATTTATTGCCAGTCCCTAATTCCCTGTGAGAAGATGGTGGTGAGCCGCCTTCTTGAACCGCTGCAGTCCGTGTGGTGGGGAAGGAACTCCCACAGTGCTGTTAGGGAGGGAGTTCCAGGATTTAGACCCAGCGACGATCAAGGAACGGACGATATATTTCCAAGTCAGGATGGTGTGTAACCATGAGTGGAACTTGCAAGCAATGGTGCTACCTTGCGCCTGCTGCCCTTGTCCTTCTAGGCGGTAGAGGTCACAAGTTTGGGAGGTCTTGCCGAAGAAGCCTTGGCGAGTTGCTGCAGTGCATCTTATAGATGGTACACACTGCAGCCACGGTGCGCCGGTGGTGGAGGGAGTGAATGTTGAAGATGATGGCTAGGATGCCAATCAAGAGGACTGCTTTGTCCTGGATGGTGTTGAGCTTCTTGAATGTTGTTGGAGCTGCACTCATCCAGGCAAGTGGAGAGTATTCCATCACACTCCTGACTCATGCCTTGTAGATGGTGGAAAGGCTTTGGGGAGTCAGGAGGTGAGACACTTGCTGCAAGATACCCAGCCTCTGACCTGCTCTTGTGGCCACAGTATTTATGTGGCTGGTCCAGTTAAGTTTCTGGTCAGTGGTGAGCCCCGGGATGTTGATGGTGGGGGATTCGACGATGGTAATGCTATTGAATGTCAAGGGGCGGTGGTTAGATTCTCGCTTGTTGGAGATGGTCATTGCCTGGTACTTGTGTGGCGCGAATGTTACTTGCCACTTATTAGCCCAAACCTAAATGTCGTCCAGGTCTTGCTGCATGCGGGCATGGACTGCTTCATTATCTGAGGAGTTGTGAATGGAACTGAACACTGTGCAATCATCAGCGAACATCCCCACTTCTGACCTTATGATGAAGGGAAGGTCATTGATGACTGACTAACATAACCATCACACTACCATAACCAGGCCTACTGTGGAGAACAACTCTTCAACCCTTCTTCATCTCCGTCCCCCCTCTCCCCGCCGTCCCAATGTCTCAATCAACCCCTGTCCCGGTCACCCGCCCCCTCCCAAACGCAACCCCTTCCCCTTTTAAATACCCACCTGAAAGTCACAAATGGCACTGCAGAACCCGGAAGTCAAAGCCGCTTCACTCGCAAACTGCAGATATCCGCAGCGCGCCGGGCTCAATTAAGTGAGGCCCATGGCCCAATATCAGGTGCAACTCAGGCCCACTCCTTCAAGGACCTTTCCCTGCTCCCAGTTTGAATTTCTAGGCCCTATATCCCTCCTGAGATTCGGTGGCCAAAACAGAGCGCTCAAATCCTCTTGCTGCAGAAATAAATTTGCATGTAAATAAATCTGTGCGTAACCAGATGTGGCATTGTCACCCCATTAAAGGGCAGACACGTAAAAATGAAACAGTTATAAAGATCTCTGTCAGCTGAATGGTTATCGGTCTCAGATAATTACCTCACAGTCAAAGGTTCTGTGGTTCTGGTTTCTCGAACCACGGTACAACACTCATTGCTTGCAATCTTGTTTCATGGAATTATGGACAGTGTAAGTGCAAGTCTGATTAACAACAGAAATTTGCATTTATATATTGCCTTTAATTGGGGGGAGGGGGAGATATTCAGAGGAGAAAACAGCGGCCTTGTCAAAGAGGTAGGTTTTAAGGAGCGTCGTAAAAGAGGAGAGGGAGGTGGAGAGGTTTAGGGAGGGAATTCCAGAGCGTGGGGCAGCTGAAGTAATGGCTGCCAGTGGTGGGGTGAAGGCCGAGGGACTCACAGGAGGCCAGAGTGAGAGGAACATAGGGCTGGAAATACGGGGCTGGAGGAGGTTACGGAGGTAGGGAGGGGCAAGGCCATGGAGGGATTTAAACAAAGGGAAGGGAACTTTCCGGGAGACAATGTAGGTTAGTGAGGACAAAGCAAACGCTCTACTCGGAGTTGCGACATGGCAAGCAAGCCCCAGGTGGGCAGAGCAAATGCTTCAAGGACACCCTCAAAGCCTCCTTGAAAAAGTGCAACATCCCCAATGACACCTGAGAATCCCTGGCCCAAGACCGCTCAAAGTAGAGGAGAAGCATCCGGAAAGGCGGCGAACACCTCGGGTCTCTTTGCCGGGAGCACGCGGAGGCCAAGCGCAAACAGCGGAAGGAGCGCACGGCAACCCAAACACCCCACCCACCCGTCCCTCCAACCACCGTCTGCCCCACCTGTGACAGGGTCTTTAGGTCCCGCATTGGTCTCAACAGTCACCTGAGAATTCATATCAGTGTGGAAACAAGTCATCCTCGACTCCGAGGGGCTGTCTAAGAAGAAGATGATGGGCGAGTGGGACTTGGTGCGGGATAGGATACAGGCAGCGGAGTTTTGGGCTAGCTTAAGTTTACCGAGGGTCGGCAATGGGAGAGCACTGGAGTAGTCGAGTCTGGAGGTAAAACAGGCATGGATGAGGATTTCAGCCGCACGGGGATGAGGTGGAGCGGGGGAAGGCGATATTACGATGGTTAATATCGCTTTTCTGATAGAGAGGATATGAGGTTGGAAGCTCAGCTCAGAGAAGCCCATGGTCGATGCTGTGTCTCTCCATTAGGGAGAGGAGAAACAGAATCGACCAGGGTTCTCAAGTGACGTCCACCTCATGTGCACGTTAGCAGATGTAGGGTGAGGACAGAAATGGGCTCATCTATCAGGCTTTTTGACGACGGTTGCACAAAATGGATTGCACCAAGCTCATGGTCTACAGGGCTGTAGTAATAGCCGTACAACTCAGAGACATGGCCCATCTACAGTAGACACTTCAAGTCGCTGGAGAAATACCACCAACGATGTCTCCGCAAGATCCTGCAAATCCCCTGGGAGGACAGACGCACCAACATCAGCGTCCTCGACCAGGCCAACACCCTCAGCCTTGAAGCACTGACCACACTTGATCAGCTTCGCTGGGCAGGCCACATTATCCTCTACACAAGCACTCTATTCGGAACTCCTTCACGCCAAACGGGCCAAAGGTGGGCAGAGGAAACGTTACAAGGACACCCTCAAAGCCTCCCTGATAAAGTGCAACATCCCCACCGACACCTGGGAGTCCCTCGCCAAAGATCGCCCTAATTGGAAGAATTGCATCCGGGAGGGCGCTGAGCACCTCGAGCATGTAGAAATCAAGCGCAGGCAGCGGAAAGGGCGTGCGACAAACCAGTCCCACCCACCCTTTCCCTCAACGACTATCTGTCCCACCTGTGACAGGGACTATGGTTCTCATATTGGACTGTACAGCCACCTAAGGACTCATTTTTAGAGTGGAAGCAAGTCTTCCACAATTCAGAGGGACTGCCTATGATGATGATGATATAAAGCGACAGGAAGCAAAGGTAGGCAAATGGAGTTGAGGTACAGATCAGCCTTGAGGGAATGGCCTCCTCCTGTTCCTGTTAGATTTTAACAGTGGCCAGTGGGGCAAGGCACTGGAGGCCAGTGATGCTTGTAGATCCGTACCCGAGCTGGGTTACAATCCCTCGAGGAGGGCAAAGGGGAAAATTGGTGAGGGACAAAAATAGAGGAATACCAGAAAAATATGTTCAGTGTCCTTTTTCTCATAGCAAAAGCATTCTATTCCCTATCGCTAACTTAAAACCTCAGCAAAGGAAAGGGGATCTCACCCAGAACCTGGCCTTTTCTTTCGTCCTCCTTTAAACCTAATATTTTGCCTGTGGGCTATGAGTTTTAACTGACTTAAGTAGCTGGGGAAAGAGTGGGACTTTTTTGAAAAAATAAATTGTGGGTGGATCTGAAAGTTGCACAAAGTAAATTTGCATCAAAGTGGTTTTTGGAGTGTAGATAAGTAAGGGAAAACAGTACCATCAAATGCATACTTCATAGATCAGGCCCGATAGTTGCTGGCTTTGCTGGAATGTTTATACAATCCCCACCGCTTCTGGCGGTAAATCGTGAGAGAACGCATTGGAGTAAGTGCTTCGTTGTAGTACTTTGTGCAGATCGATTTAAAAGGGCAAATTAAACAATACTGTTAAAACTGAAACCTTTAATCATTGTCTTTATTGCAGTGTACAGGTCTCTAAAATGTGCTGGGGGGAGGGAGGTGATGGGGGACGGGGGGGGGGCGTGGAGTACAAATGTTAACAGCATCATCCTGATGCTGGAGCGACGTGGTCGGGGCCCAGAAGAGGCGAGGGCCCAGGGGCAGCACGGGCCCAGCCCACACTGCGATATGTGTGCGCCCTAGGCCCGTGCAGCAGAGCTGATCTCCTGTCGTCCTGGGTAATCCTTGCCACTGGACCAAGACCTAGCTCTGTCAGGCCCGTGTGGTGGCTGGTGTGCAACGGCCACCACACGTTAAAAAAAATCCACGCACAGGCATCTTCCACCCTTCAACATGTAGTTCAGGACCTGGAATGTCAGGTCCTTCATTGAAAAACCTGTGAACTCATCCCTTTTTGGTGTGGAAGCAAGTCATCCTCAATACGAAGGACCACCTATGATGATGATGATGATGACTGGCACCATCCTGTGTGCATTACCAAGTGCCTCCATAACCTGGCTCTGGCTAAGTGCCCCCATAGCTTGGCTCTGGTCAAGTGCCCCCATAGCTTGGCTCTGGTCAAGTGCCCCCATAGCTTGGCTCTGGCCAAGTGCCCCGATAGCTTGGCTCTGGCCAAGTGCCCCCATAGCTTGGCTCTGGCCAAGTGCCCCGATAGCTTGGCTCTGGCCAAGTGCCCCCATAGCTTGGCTCTGATCAAGTGCCCCCATAGCTTGGCTCTGGTCAAGTGCCCCCATGGCTTGGCTCTGGTCAAGTGCCCCCATAGCTTGGCTCTGGCCAAGTGCCCCGATAGCTTGGCTCTGACCAAATGCTCCAATATCACAAAAATGCCGACTGTAATGTATGCACTTATGAGGATGCTCACAGGTTTGTAGAGCTGTTGCCTCCATGTGGGGGCTGCCTGTCTTTCACCAGGAGCTCATCAGGGTCTGGGACAGAGTCGCCACCAAGGGCAATTCTCCCCCGTCTGGAGTGGCGGCTTTGGGAGCCGCTGCTCAGGAATCCATACCTCCGCGACCGCGGTTTTAGGTGGCAGGCAGACGAGAGGGCTGCGTTTGCCAAGGTGACCAGGGTCAGGGACCTGCTGGATGGCTACAGAGGAGCTGGCATGGCGCCTATCCTGGGCCGACGTCCGGCGCGCGGCCAATGCCATCGAACACTGGGCCCTGACTCCGTTAGGTGTGTTGAGGAGGCTCAAGCATGTGGGGCGATCCCGTCCGAACTGACCCCCGTCCGGACGGAATTCCTCATCGGCGCTAAACCCCGAAACCTCCCTCGGGAGCCGGAGCCTCACAACTTGAACCTCCTCCGGGAAATCCCCACCGTGCCTTTCAGTTCTGCATGGGTGGGATTCCTGTATCGGCTGCTCTTGCACACGCTCCACTTTGCCATCCTTGTCTGCCGTCCAGACACGCCATGGCGCACCATCTTGCCGTCCAGAGGAGGCGGGGGTCCCCAATGGAGGACTCTCTATGTGGGAGTCCTCCCTTTATTTATTGGAGACTTGGCCCGGAGGGTGTTGCATGGCAACAATAAACCAACTAGTTCTTAACAGTAATGTGTTGTTATGACTTCCTAAGCAAAGAACCCATGAAGTAAATACATTACAAGGGCCAGTGCTAGATCCACAGCTGCCCGAAATTGTAGTGGAGATAGCGATAGGGTAAATGATGATGGGCAGTGAGCTTCAATGCAGTACAGTAGGCTGGGGTTTATGGTATTGGACTAGAAACCCTAATCCCACCATGGCAAGTTCTGAAATTGAATTCTAATAAATTTGGTAATTTGGCAGCTAATGCCGAGAAAAAGCTGCCGTAGGAACCACAAGTTCTGTAATGTGCTTCAGAGAAAGATTCCTACTGTCCCATTGTCCTTTGGTCTACAGGTGACTACAGTCAGATATTATGTGATTGACTCTTAGTCCCGTACCAGGATTGTCCATATCCCAAGGCCAAATAAAAAATGATCTCTAAAGCATTAAAATAAATATTTTATGTCACCTACTTTTTTGGACACTAAGGGAATCAAGGGATATGGGGATCGGGCGGGCAAGTGGAGTTGACGTAGAAGATCAGCCATGATCTTATTGAATGGTGGAGCAGGCTCGAGGGGACGTATGGCCTACTCCTGCTCCTGTTTCTTATCAGAATGTTTCTGGCGCCCATAACCTATGGGAAGTTAAATCCTTATTTTTAGTTAGTAGCTTCTCCTTAGGTCTAGGGTTGCCAAAGCTCCTGGTTTGCCCAGCGGTATCCCGGAATGGTGGGGTGATCAGATATCATATCGTTAGGAGGTCGCGTGATCAAACCTCCGAGAATGGCTCCAACTAGAGCTCGGGCTGCAATGGCCCCTGAAGCATCACCAATTTTTGAAAGGGGACCTAAACTTCCGCTATGTTGCCGTCTCTGTTCGTACCCCGGAGGAGCGGTATATGGCGGCAGGAAGGATTTGCCGCCGGGTGGCCAGCTCCCAGTGCCCCGCCGGGAAATCAGTTGCCGGTTTTGTGGGAGCGCGGAGCAGCACCGCCCGGTGTGCAACGCCACCGGTTTCGACAGCGCTTCGATTTTTGGTTGATGCCGACCCTCTAGCACCCGCCCGTGGTGCGCCCTCGTGGGACCGCCTGGAAAACCAGGCGCTGTCCCGGCAGTGGTGAGCGCAGTGAGTAATGAATGAGGTAAGCGTGATTGTTTTGTTTATTTTTACCTTTGTGATTTATCTTTATGTGTGGTGTTCAAGGTATTGGGAATTCTTTTTGTGTGTTTAGGGATGCCTCTCTTCGGGCGCCCCGAGGCCAGCTCTTTAGCAACGGATTTGCGTTTGCTCAGCCGGCCTTGCGCCCTAAGAGAGGTATATAACGCCTCCCTTAGCAATCCGCCCCACACTCAGGGCCCAGATGGCAAATTTTGTGGCGGCAAACGCAAACCATTTCCCGGCGCAAACTTTACCGCCCTGCCGCTGTTACCGCCCCGAAAATGCCCCTCATTTACAGGAAAGGACCCAAGGCCTGTTTTAGGCGGCTGCTCGGGACACCTGAAGAATGGCCAGACTCAATTTCGGGTTGGACATTTTTCAGGTGTCCTTGGGGTTCAGAATGTTGGTTCCCGAAATTGGGTCTTGTGTCTACTTTATGCCTGTAAAGCCTGTGTAACGAGGTTCAATTCCTACCCCCACCCCCAATTTCTGGTTTATGGTTAAGAAACTTGCAGACAGCCTGTTCAAAAAGCAGACTACAGCCACAAGGCACTGCCACATGTTCGAATCAGCACCATGCCTGAGGTTGGCCTGGTTTCCATAAGCATGATTCTATGTGCAAGCGCTATCCCGAATATACTGTGTTTCGAGGGGGTTTGTGTCAGATTACCTCTGATTCCGAGTTTGACCTGAATTTTGAAACTTAGCAGCAACCATGGCAGTAAATTGAAGGTCAGCTAGATGGTACAGGAATTAGTAAAACTATTCAAGCATCATTCATGGGTGCACAATCCCCCAAGGACACTCCATGACAGACAATTTCCTGACGACTCGGGAAACCTCCCTTTAATTACAGTTCGGCAATAACAGGAGGTGAATGCTTGTGCTGTCACATCTTCTCAGACAGGAACATTGATTCGACTTCAGTGGGTGCTGCCTTTTATATATAACTGTATGGCAAACGTTTTGTTCTTTGTGCGTGTCAGCCCAGATGGTAGCGTCCTCGCCTCTGAGTCAGAAGGTTGAGGGTTCAAGCCCCACTCTAGGGACTGGAGCACATAATACATGCTGACCTTTCAGTTCAGTACTGAGGGAGCACTGCAATATCAAGAGGTGCTGTCTTTTGGATGAGTCTTTAAGCTCTGTCTGCCCTCTCAGGAGGTTGTAAAAGATCCCGTCCGCATTATTTTGAAGAAGAGCAAGGGAGATCGCCCCAGTGTCCTGGCAAACTTGAATCCCTCAACCAACATTGCTAAAACCAGGCGATCTAGTCATGACCTCATTGCTGTTTGTGGGACCTTGCTGTGCGCAAGTTGGCCGCTGTGTGTCCATCATTGCAACAGTGACTAAACGTCAAAAGTACTTAAAGCGCTTTGCCCCACTCCGATTGGTTCTGCCGATCCAGAACGTGGCGAGGTGTCATTCTTCAAAAGCTTGGTCAAAGAGGTAGGTTTTGGATGACTGCTTGGGGACAAGGACTTCTCTCCAGCAGCTCAGGACTCCGCAACAGAAACCAGGAGCTCCAGAACCACACATAATGACATAGAATTTGCAGCAAACTTGGTCAAAGAGGTAGGTTTTAAGGAGCGTCTTGAAGGAGGAAAGAGAAGTAGAGAGGTGGGGAGGTTTAGGGAGGGAGTGCCAGAGCTTGGGGCCCAGGCAACAGAAGGCACGGCCACCAATGGTTGAGCGATTATAATCAGCGATGCTCAAGAGGGCAGAATTAGAGGAGCGCAGACATCTCGGGGGGTTGTGGGACTGGAGGAGATTACAGAGATAGGGAGGGGAGAGGACAGGGAGGGATTTTGAAAACAAGGATGAGAATTTTGAAATCGAGGCGTTGCTTAACCAGGAGCCAATGCAGGTCAGCGAGAACGAGGGTGATGGGTGAGCGGGACTTGGTGCGACCCCCTGCCTATAAATCAGGTAATTTTTAGCTCAAAATATTGTTTAAAAACTTTAAAGTGACAGCTATTTGTTATCAAAGAGGCACAGTGCAGCATTTGGAATGGGTCTCCTCACCTCCGACCAGCGATCATTGCTGCTCTGTCATGTTTGGCCACTAGAGGGCAACGTGGGGAAGCTCAGGTAGAAACATGAACAGGGGCACTGTCTGGGGCACGGATAATCACAAGTTGCCAATTTCTGGAAGGCTGTTTAACCCGAATGACTAATGCTAATGGAATTCTTTTCAGAGGTTCGATGAAGAATTGCTGGGGCATGCTGGTAAATATCAACGCAGCAAGTTTACTGTCAATCACTTCAACTAAAGTCTCCTAACACACGCCAGACCTTCCTTTGTTTTGGTGCCTGTTTTCAAATGGATTCTGGGTGGTGAGCTAAGGACACTGAAGAAAGAATTTGCATTTATATAGTGCCTCTCATAAACTCAGGGCGGCCCCACTTTTTAAAAAAGGAGGGAGAGAGAAAACAGAGAATTATAGATCGGTTAGCCTGACATCGCTAGTGGGGAAAATGCTGGAATCAATTATTAAAGATGTAATAGCAGTGCATTTGGAAAGCAGTGACAGGATCAGTCCAAGTCAGCATGGATTTATGAAAGGGAAATCATGCTTGACAAATCTTCTAGAATTTTTTGAGGATGTAACTAGTAGAGTGGATAAGGGAGAACCAGTGGATGTGGTGTATTTGGACTTTCAAAAGGCTTTTGACAAGGTCCCACACAAGAGGTTAGTGTGCAAAACCAAGGCGCATGGTATTGGGGGTAATGTATTGACGTGGATAGAAAACTGGTTGGCAGACAGGAAGCAAAGAGTGGGAATAAACAGGTCCTTTTCAGAATGGCAGGCAGTGACTAGTGGGGTACCGCAAGGTTCAGTGATGGGACCCCAGCTATTTACAATATATATTAATGATTTAGATGAAGAAATTGAATGTAATATCTCCAAGTTTTCAGATGATACTAAGCTGGGTGGTAGTGTGAGCTGTGAGGAGGATGCTAAGAGGCTGCAGGGTGACTTGGATAGGTTAAGTGACTGGGCAAATGCATGGCAGATGTGGTGTAATGTAGATAAATGTGAGGTTATTCACTTTGGTGGCAAAAATAGGAAGGCAGATTATTATCTGAATGGTGACAGATTAGTAAAAGGGGAGGTGCAACGAGACCTGGGTGTCATGGTTCATCACTCATTGAAAGTAGGCATGCAGGTACAGCAGGCAGTAAAGAAAGCAAATGGCATGTTGGCCTTAATAGCAAGAGGATTTGAGTATAGGAGCAGAGAGGTCTTACTGCGCTTGTACAGGGTCTTGGTGAGACCACACCTTGAGTATTGTGTGCAGTTTTGGGGTCCTAATCTGAGGATGGACATTCTTGCTATTGAGGGAGTGCAGCAAAGGTTCACCAGACTAAGAGGCTGCAGGGTGACTTGGACTGATTCCAGGGATGGCAGGACTGACATATGAAGAAAGACTGGATCGACTCGGCTTATATTCAATGGAATTTAGAAGAATGAGAGGGGATCTCATAGAAGCATATAAAATTTTGGCGGGCTTGGACAGGTTAGATGCAGGAAGAATGTTCCCGATGTTGGAGAAGTCCAGAACCAGGGGTCACATTCTAAGGATAAGGGGTAAGCCATTTAGGACCGAGATGAGGAGAAACTTCTTCACTCAGAGAATTGTGAACCTGTGGAATTCTCTATCACAGAAAGTTGTTGAGTCCAGTTCGTTGGATATATTCAAAAGGGAGTTAGATGTGGCTCTTACGGCTAAAGGGATCAGGGGGTATGGAGAGAAGGCAGGATGGGGTACTGAAGGAATGATCAGCCATGATCATATTGAATGGCAGTGCAGGCTTGAAGGGCCGAATGGCCTGCTCCTGCACCTATTTTCTATGTTTCTATGTTTCTACTGATCCTTCTGCCAGTGGAAACAGTTTCTCCCAACCTACCCTATCAAAATCCTTCATTATTTTGAATGCCTCTATTAAATCTCCCCTTAACCTTCTCCACTCTGAGGAGAACAATCCCAGCATCTCTAGTTTCTCCATGTAACTGAAGCCCTTCATCCCCGATACCATTCTAGTAATCTCCTCTGCACCCTCTCCAAGGCTTTGACTTCCTCCCTAAAGTGTGGTGCCCAGATGTGAATAATATTTATAATAATGTATAATAATATACCAGTATTTCAAAACAGTTCTGAAGTATCCATAGTTAACGTAGATGACTGGAGATGAAAGCCCAAGTTAATTTTAAAGGGGATAATGCCAAAGCTAAAGTAACACACTTGAATATAATTATTGCTCCGCAGATAGATGCCTTGGAGATCTGAGAAATAAAATCATTAATGTTCATTGAGTAATTCAACACCTAAACACCAGGAAAATTCAACTAATCCTGAACTACAGCATTAGGAAATGTGTTGGTGCCCCAGTGATTTAATGCAGACCTTATTTCCTCAGCGTAGAACTGTATGGCCTCAAAGATGATAAGTAAAAGACTTGCATTTATATAGTGCCTTTCACAATTTCAGGACATCTCATCGCGCTTTGCAGCCAATGAGTACATTTGAAGCGTAGTCACTGTTGTTGTAAGAAACTTGGCAGCCAATTTGGGCACAGCAAGGTCCCACAAGCAGCAATGAAATAAATGACTAACTCTACTGTTTTTTTGGTGTTGGTTGAAGAATAAATATTGGTTAGGATACCAGGAGAACTCCCCTGCTCTTCTTCGATTATTGCCATGGGATCTTTTATGTTCACCTGAGAGAATAGACAGGGCATGCGGTTTAACTCTTCATCCAAAAGATGGCACATCCAACAGTGCAGCAGTCCCTCGGTTCAGCACTGAAGTGCTGGCCTGGATTATGTGATCAGGTCTCTGGAGTGGGGCATAAACCCATGACCTTTTGACCCAAAGGCGAGGGTGCTACCAATGAGCCAAGGCTAACAACTGAGGCAATGCTGACACAAAGTCCCACGTCCCACATTTGGCCATGTCGGTCCAAGACATTGTTCTGGGGCACCAGTGCCAACAAGCGTGGCATATGTTCCAGCCATCCAGCGGGAAAGGGATGTTAGCCTTACATAGAAACATAGAAACATAGAAAATAGGTGCATGAGTAGGCTATTCGGCCCTTCGAGCCTGCACCACCATTCAATATGAACATGGCTGATCATGCAACTTCAGTACCTCATTCCTGCTTTCTCTCCATACCCCTTGATCCCTTTAGCCGTAAGGGCCACATCTAACTCTCTTTTGAATATATCTATCGAACTGGCCTCAACAACTTTCTGTGGTAGAGAATTCCATAGGTTCACAATTCTCATCTTGGCCCTAAATGGCTTACCCCTTATCCTTAGACTGTGTCCCCTGGTTCTGGACTTCCCCAGGAACATTTTTCCTGCATCTAACCTGTCCATCATGTCAGAATTTTATATGTTTCTATGAGATCCCCTTTCATTCTTCGAAATTCCAGTGAATATAAGCCAGTGAATATAAGCCTAGTCGATCCAGTCTTTCTTCATATGTCAGTCCTGCCATCCCGGGAATCAGTCTGGTGAACTTCACTGCACTCCCTCAATAGCAAGAATGTCCTTCCTCAGATTAGGAGACAAAAACTGTACACAATATTCCAGGTGTGGCCTCACCAAGGCCCTGTACAACTGCAGCAAGACTGCCTTGCTCCTATACTCAAATCCTCTCGCTATGAAGATCAACATGCTATTTGCCTTCTTCACCGACTGCTGTACCTGCATGCCAACTTTCAATGACTGATGTGCCATGAAACCCTTTTTCCTAATCTGTCACCATTTAGATAGTATTCTGCTTCCTGTTTTTGCCACCAAAATGAATAACCTCACATTTATCTACATTATACTGCATCTGCCATGCATTTGCCCACTCACCTAACCTGTCCAAGTCACTCTGCAGCCTCTTAGCATCCTCCTCACAGCTCACACTGCCACCCAGCTTAGTGTCATCTGCAAACTTGGAGATATTACATTCAATTTCTTTGTCTAAATCATTAATGTATATTGTAAATAGCTGGGGTCCCAGCACTGAACCTTGCGGTACCTCATTAGTCACTGCCTGCCATTCTGAAAAGGACCTGTTTATTCCTACTCTTTGCTTCCTGTCTGCTGACCAGTTCTCTATCCACGTCAATACATTACCTCCAATTCCATGTGCCTTAATTTTGCACACTAATCTCTTGTGTGGGACCCTTGTCAAAAGCCTTTTTAAAGACCAAATACACCACATCCACTGGTTCTCCCTTATCCACTCTACTGGTTACATCCTCAAAAGATTCTAGAAGATTTGTCAAGCAAGATTTCCTTTTCATAAATCCATGCTGACTTGGACCGATCCTGTCACTGCTTTCCAAATGCGCTGCTATTTCATCTTTAATAATTGATTTTCCCCTTGAAGTTACTATGAAGGTAGCAAGAGTTAACTCACCCTCTGGAAAGTACAACTCCTCCAGTGAGCAGCTCCCCCTCCAGGGCAACTATTGGCATCACATGCGGGAATTACAACGTTGAACCCAGGCTATTCTTGCTTTGTGATACCAGTGCCGAAATAGATCGAGGCTCTGCATTACCGTCCTGTTTATAATTGTTGTTTATAAGCAAACAATGATCATTCTGGGGCTACAATAAAAATATGCAGTTATTAGGGACTTTTGAAGTTGTTTTATTAGCTTGGTCCAATTAGCATGCAAT
Source organism: Pristiophorus japonicus (assembly GCF_044704955.1). Taxonomy (NCBI): domain Eukaryota; kingdom Metazoa; phylum Chordata; class Chondrichthyes; family Pristiophoridae; genus Pristiophorus; species Pristiophorus japonicus. Next base: position 357,157,246 of record NC_091978.1, read on the forward strand.
TAAAATCCACTGTACATCCTTGCTACATTATAAAAAATTAATATATGGTTTTCTCTTATCCGTAATGTGAGATGAGGAAAATCCCTTTGGACTGAAGCCTTTGATTAGACTTGAGATGAGAAAAAATATTTCTGAACCACATATACTTGAAGGAGAACAGAATTGCAGAAATATGGGGAAAGAGTGGGGGGAGTGGGACTAACTGGATTGCTCTTCGAAAGAGCCAGCGCAGACTCGATGGGCCGAATAACCTCCTGCTGTGCTGCACTGTTCTATAACAGAGGAAATGTAGACATATTGGAAGCCATTTGCGATTGTGTCAGTGGGGGTTACGTGCATAGGAAAATGTAGAAACAGGAGGAGGCTATTCAGCCCCTCAAACATGCTCTGCCATTCAACCAGATTATGGCTGATCTGAACCTCGAATCCATTTACTGTCCTTTACTCCATATCCTTTGATGCCTTTACATAACAAAAATATATTGATCTCAGTCTTGAAAATTTCAATTGACCCCCAGCACCCACAGGGGTGGGTTATCTGCGCTCTGTTTTTCGACTCGGAGCAACGGCAATGGTGGCAGCAAGGTCTTCTGGGCGGGCAGTTAGCCTCCAGCGCCCCGCGGCGATCCTCGAGTCCAGTTTTGCAGTGGCGTGGAGCAGTACCACCCGGAAGAGCTGCGTCGATGTGCAACACCCCTGGTCGCGACACCGGCCGGCGTTTTGACTTCAGCCCGACCCGTATGCCCCGCAGCGCGCCCCGCCACGAACGGCTGGGAAATCGAGAGGTCCAACGATACCGACAGCGGAGAGGTAAGTCGTGGACTTCTGAGGTAAGTGTGATTGTTTTTTCTGATGTGTGTTGAGTTGGCATGGGCACTGTATTGGGAATGTTTCCGTGGGGTTTGTTTCAAGTTTTTTCTCTCTCCAGGCCTCTCTTGGAGCACTCCCGCCCCAGCTCTTTAGCTCGGGAGTTTCCCATACTAACGCCCAAGAGAGATGTATAACGCCTCCCTTAGCACTGTGCCCCAGACTCAGGGCCCAGATGCCCAATTTTACTTACTGAGGCGCAAACTGTTCCCAGGCGCTAACTTTACCGCCCGCTGCCATTACTGGCCCGAAATTATCAAAGCCAAAAATCCAGCCTACAATCTTTTGGGGGAAGAGAATTCCAGAATACCAACACCATTTGTGTGAAAAAGTACTTCCTGATTTCATTCCTAAATAGCCGAGCTCTAATTTTAAGATTATGTCCTCTTGTTTAAGGTTCCCCCACCAGAGGAAATAGCTTCTCTGCATCTACCCTCTCGAATCCCGCTTGTCATTTTGAACACCTCGATCAGATCGTCCCCTCAATTTTCTGTACTCAAGGGAATACAAGCTGAGTTGATGCAATCCTGTCCTCATCCTTTGCCCCTCTGAGTCCTGGTAACATTCTGCTGAATCGAATAGAAACATAGAAAATAGGAGCAGTAGTAGGCCATTCAGCCCTTTGAGTCTGCACCGCCATTCAATGTAATCATGGCTGATCCTCTATCTTAACACAATATTCCCACTTTTTCCCCATACCCCTTGATGTCTTTTGTTTCTAGAAATCGATCTATCTCCCTCTTAAATATATTCAGTGACTTGGCCTCTACAGTCTTCTGTGGTAGAGAATTCCACAGGTTCACCACCCTTTGAGTGAAAAAATTTCTCCTCATCTCGGTCCTAAATTTCCTACCCCGTATCCTGAGACTGTGACCCCTTGTTCTAGACTTCCCAACCCGGGGAAACATCCTCCCCGCATCCAGTCTATCCAACCCAGTCAGAATTTTATACGTTTCAATGGGATCCCCTTCTCATTCTTCTAAACTCTAGTGAATACAGGCCTAGTCGACCCAATCTCTCCTCATACGACAGTCCTGTCATCCCAGGAATCAGTCCGATGAACCTTTGCTGCAATCCCTCTATAGCAAGTATATCCTTTCTTAGGTAAGGAGACCAAAACTGCACACAATACTCCAGGTGCAGTCTCACCAAGGCCCTGTATAACTGTAGTAAGAATCTGTGCTGTTTCCCCTCTGGGGAACAATACTTCTTTCCTGAGGTGCGGTGCCCCAGAACTGAACTGGGTACTCCAGATGGGGTCTGACCAAGGCTCTGATCAACTGAAGCATCATTTCCTCAACTCTGGAGAGGCGGTCGGTATATGAAGCTCCAGCCATGTAATGTCTGTAAGCTTGTACTGTTGGTAGCGCCACACTGTGGATGTGGACGTATTGTGCACTGTAACTACAGAGTTAATAATTAAACAGAAGCTGGAGTTCCGGAGACTTCCGAGGGCTGCTTGCCATGTTAGAAAGCTGTGTGTACTTGTGCTCTGTGAATATATCACATTTGGCAGCAAGATGGGATTTTTCGGATGATTTAAAGCTGAAATTTTTTTGGTGAAGGATTTAGCCAGCCGACAGAGAGACTTTGAAAGCTTCCCTGCCTTTGGAAAAAGCTACAAAATCCGAGGTAAAATACAACAGACTGTGTGATCAGCTAGAAATTAAAATGGCAGCACCCGCACATGTAATGGGACATTTGGGTGAATATAAACGCAACCAGGAAAGGTTTAAAGCGTATGTGGATCGGCTAGAAATGTATTTCACTGCAAATAACATAATCGAAGTTCCAGACAATGCAGTCCAGAATCAGGCAATATTGGAACGTAAGAGAGCGATTTTCTTATCGGAAGCTGGACCGGAATTGTATGAAACTCTGATAATTCTGCTTGTGCCTGCCGAGCCAAAGGACACAATGCTTAAAGCGATTTTAACGAAGCTGGAGCAGCACTATAACCCCAAACCGTTAGAAATTGCTGAAAGCTATCATTTTTGATATACAAAATCAAAAGGCTGATGAAAATATTAGTGATTACATTGTAGCATTAAAACAGCTATCTATTCACTGTAATTTTGGAAACTTTCAAAACCGAGCATTGCGGGATCGTTTTGTTTGTGGGGTGAAAAATGATGCGATCAGAAGAAGGTTATTGACGACAGATGACTTGACTTTTGAGATTGCTTGTCAGACAGTGAAGCCGATGGGTATGGCCGATCAATATTCCCGAGAATTGCATAATAATTACCGAGGTGAATCGCCTGCAGATTCAAAATAAAAGGCAGTGGGAGCCCAAAGTCTCAGAAACTGGAAATTCTAACAGAGCATCAAAGTCGTGCTATAGGTGCCTGGGACAACACATTGCTCAAAGTTGTCCATACGTGAAGACTGGGCATGTTGCAAAGGCATGCCGATTGAAGGGTAAACCAGTTTTAAAATCTATGAGTAGAAATCCTCAGAGACTACATAGCATGGAAGAACAACAACAGGACGTGGAGATGTTAGAGTTACACGTCATCAGGAGCACGAGGTTAATGGACAATGATTCAAAAATTATCAAAATCCACATAGATGTTGCGGGATTCAAGATACCAATGGAACTCGACACGGGTGCTTCCATGAGTGTAGTACCGGAGTCGCTATACCTCGACAAATTACATGATTTCCCATTGGAGAAAGCCAAGATGGAGCTGCAAGGCTACTTGAAAGAGAAAATTCCTGCGGTAGGTCGTATCACCGTACCGGTGAAATATAAGGATCAATTTTAGAACTTGCCTCTAATAGTAGTGAAAGGAGACAAGCCTGCCTTACTAGGAAGAAATTGGTTGAGATCACTGAAGCTGGATTGGAGTGAGATTTTCCATGTTAAAGAGAGATTTGCAACAACGGATGATGTTATCAAGAAGTATCCGAAATGGACAGCCCGATCCAAGGCTTCAAGGCGAGTGTCAGGGTACAGAAGGGCGCTAGACCGGTTTACTACAAGCCACATTCCGTACCATATGCACTCAAGGAGAAAGTTGAGCAAGAACTCCAAAGACTAGAGACTGAGAACATTATTTGTAAGATAGATCGATGTAATTGGGCTACACCCATTGTTGTTGTACCTAAGTCCAATGGTAAGGTAAGATTGTGCAGTGATAATAAGGTAACTGTAAACCAGGTTCGAGAAGGTAATAACCCCGATACATTGCCAAATATAGAAGATTTGTTCACAACACTGACAGGTGGTCAGATCTTCTCAAAACTGGATCTTACGAATGCCTACTTACAGCTTGAACTAGGTGTGGAGTCCAAGTCATGTTTGACTATAAATACTCATCTAGACCTGTATCAATTTAATAGGCTACCGTTTGGAGTGTCTTCCGCCCCTGCCATATTCCAAGGGGTGATGAACCAAATTTTGCAAGGTATTGAAGGGGTAGTATGTTATTTGGATGACATACTAATTTCAGCACCAAATAGGCAAATTCATAATAACATACTGAATGAAGTCCTCAAACGGCTAGAGAAGCACAGAGTACGAATGTCTGCTCGTAAGTGTGAGTTATTTCAAAACTCAGTGGAATACTTAGGGTACAGAGTAGACAAAGATGGTTTACATCCAACCATGGGAAAGCTGGATGCAATCAGAAATTCACCCACTCCCAGGAATGTCACTGAACTTCGTTTATTTTTGGGTCTTTTGAACTATTATGGGAAGTTCCTACCAAATTGGGCTCCAGTATTATATCCACAGAATGAACTATTGAAAAAACAGGTCCATTGGAAGTGGTCAAAAGAATGCGATACAGCATTCAAAGAGAGTAAAAGCAAATTGGTAGAGAGCACCATGTTAGTTCACTATGACATATCTAAGGAGATTAAGCTAGCATGTGATGCCTCTCCGTATAGAGTTGGGGCAGTGATCTCTCATGTATCAAGTAGTGGGGAGGAGAGACCAATTGCTTTTGCTTCACGCATTCTCAGTGCCAGTGAGAGTAATTATGCGCAAATCGAAAGGGAAGCTTTGGCATTAATTTTTGGGGTCAAGAAGTTTCACAAATACTTGTATGGTCATAAGTTTACCATCGTTACGGACCATAAGCCCCTAACAGCAATCCTGCATCTAAAGTCCCCAGTTCCAACATTAGCTGTAGCCCGAATGCAGAGATGGGCTTTGATTTTGTCAGCATATACATATGATATTGAATACAGACGATCAGCTGACCACAGTAATGCTGATGCAATGTCTAGATTGCCTTCCCCATCACAAGTTACACCGGATAGAGAAGAAGTGTTTTATTTTTCATGCATTGATGAACTGCCAATCACAGCTGAAGAGATTAGTAGAGCAACCAAACATGACCCAGTGATGTCAAAGGTGTATGATTATATTGCAAATGGATGGCCAAACCAGGTAACAGACAAAGATATTCATCCATTCTTCATTCGAAGGAATAAATTATCAGGCGATAAAGATTGTATCATGTGGGGTGCAAGAGTGGTTATACCAAATAAATTCAGGTCCAAGTTATTAGGAGACCTCCATGACCAGCACCTGGGAATGTGCTTGACCAAGAGTTTTGCGCGGAGTTATTTATGGTGGCCAGGCCTTGATAAAGATATAGAGTACATCGTGAGTCAGTGTACGACATGTCAATTGGTAAGCAAGCAACCACCACCAGTACCATTACAGCCATGGAAATGGCCTCCTAGGCTGTGGCAAAGGCTACATATTGATTTTGCTGAGTTGGAAGGACAACAATTGTTCATTGTGTTTGATAGCCATTCGAAGTGAGTTGAGGTGTTTTCAATGTGGAAAATAACAACAAGTAAAACATTAGACATTTTGCAAAGTTTATTTTCTTCATTTGGCCTTCCAGAAGAAATTGTTTCAGATAATGGACCACAATTTTGTTCCGAAGAATTTGCACAGTTCACGAGCAAAAATGGTGTGAAACATATCAAGGTTCCACCATACCACCCTGCTTCGAATGGTGCAGCAGAGCGCACTGTACAAATTGTAGAATGTGCCCTCATAAAACAAATGTTAGATCCAAATCCAAGGAAATGAAAGTTGTCATTGGATCACAAATTAGCTAATTTTCTAATTACGTATCGTAATATTCCTCACACAACTACTGGTAGAACACCAGCAGAGTTGTTTCTCAAACGACAGCCATGAACCAGATTCTCATTGTTAAAACCAAATTTGGCACAGTCCGTAGAAGAGACACAATTAAGACAGAAAGGGAATCATGATAGAGGTAGAGTAAAAGAGAGAAGTGTGAAATTAAACCAGAAGAAAATCAGAATGTAAGTCTGAGTCCGAGTCAGGAAAACAAACAGCCTGAAGATAGAGTGAGTTCAAATGAAAATCAAGGAAATTCCGTGGAGGAAAACGTTCCTCTGGATGAGCCTCGAAGGAGTTTAGATTCGACACCATGTTTGGAAGGTTCTGTTCGAGAGCGAAGATATCCTCTTCGAAACAGAAAACAAGTGGTTAAGTTAAATTTGTACATATGGAAAAAAATAAGCCTATATCCTGGTTATGTATAAACATGCAAGTTATGTATGATGTTTGTAATAATAACTTCTTCATTAAGGAGGGAGAAGTGTAATGTCTGTAAGCTTGTAATGTTGATAGCTCCACACTGTGGATGTGGACGTATTGTGTACTGCAACTACAGAGTTAATAATTAAACAGAAGCTGGCGTTCCGGAGACTTCCGAGGGCTGCCTGCCATGTTAAAAAGCTGTGTGTGCTTGTGCTCTGTGAATATATCACAAGCCACAAGCTCAACTGAGATAATTCGCCCATTAGACCATCAAACCAGTGAGTTTTACAAGGTGGCAACTTTACACTGACACTTTCCATTGTAAATGTGAACACAGGAATGAATTTACAGGGGAAACAGTTGACAGGCCGTGCATGCAGACAAGATTTTTAATATATAGATTAAAATACTGTTCAAATTATATTAGACTATATTTAAAAAGAAAATCAAGAAGCTGCATCACCCGTTAAAGAAAATTGCCTGAAAAATGTTGCTAATTTCCCTCAAATGAGCTGTTCGAAGGAATTAAGTCAGAACATGAACAGATAAGGCAGGGAATATGGCAGTGATTGTATTACTTTTTTAACAGGGGACTCTGCTGGTTGTCAGAACTAAGAATTTACCGTTAATAATTTAGTTTGAGCCAACACTTCAAGATCTGAGTCTCAGTTGAGCTGTCGCCTCGATCGTATGTCAGAAAAGCTTCAGTTCTTTGCTACATTTGTGGATAGCACGTTGTGGAGTTAAAATGATCACATGTCCACTGGCAGTGGTGATTGAGGAGTCAGGTGTTAGTAACATCTCTGCGTCATCCTTTGTCAGCGTCAAGCACTCCCAGGTCAGGTACAGCATGGGTTAGACACAGAATAACGCACGCTCTACAAACCTCACTGAGCACTCCCAAGTCAAGTACAACATGGGTTAGACACAGAATAACGCACGCTCTACAAACCTCACTGAGCACTCCTAAGTCAAGTACAGCATGGGTTAGACACAGACTAATGCACGCTCTACAAACCTCACTGAGCACTCCCAAGTCAAGTACAGCATGGGTTAGACACAGAATAACACACGCTCTACAAACCTCACTGAGCACTCCCAAGTCAAGTACAGCATGGGTTAGACACAGAACAACGCACACTCTACAATCCCCACTGAGCACTCCCAGGTCAGGTACAGCATGGGTTAGACACAGAATAACGCACGCTCTACAAACCTCACTGAGCACTCCCAAGTCAAGTACAGCATGGGTTAGACACAGAATAACGCACGCTCTACAATCCCCACTGAGCACTCCCAAGTCAAGTACAGCATGGGTTAGACACAGAATAACGCACGCTCTACAAACCTCACTGAGCGCTCCCAGGTCAAGTACAACAGGGGTTAGACATAGAATAACACATGCTCTACAATCCCCATTGAGCACTCCCAGGTTAAGTATAAAATGGGTTCGCTGCAGAACAAAGCTTCCTCAAAGTTGCCCCCTCTCAAATTACCACTAATTTCAACGATCCTGAATTTCGTCAGACTTTCTGCTGCTGTCACTTCACTGGAACTATGCACGCAAACAGGGTTGCTTCCGCCTTTACAACAGAGTTACAGTGGGCCTGCAGCAGAAAGTCAGCGGAAGTTCCGGGCCGCGGGGTACTGAAGCACAACTGGCCAAGCTTCCAATGGGCATTTTGGGGCCGAAATTGCCCTGCGCTGGATTTGCAGCGGCTGGAAACGCCGGAGCTGGCGTGGATTTGCCCTCTTTTGCAGAAAAGATGGTGGCGGCGGTTACCGTGCCTTCTACTGGCGCTCCAGGGGCGCTCGCGCGGTGCTGATGACGTCAGCACGTCGGTGCAGACCTTGCTCCAGCGGGGCAATTTCCCCCGCCGGGCGATACGGGGTCGGCGCACACGGCGATAATGTCATTGCCATGATGCAGCACAAACACCTTTTTTGCTGGCGGTGTCCCGGCAGGCAATTCCAGGGGGAGCACTCTGTGCGTAGCGCCTGGGCGAGCACCCTTTAGTGCTCCCTTCTTGCCGGCCACCGGTTCTAACAGACCCTGCACATTTCGACCCCTATGCCTCTTGGACTGAATTTACACCATTTTATAACGTGACGTAAAACAAGAGATCTGATTGAACTTAAGGCATGGGCAGTATGTTGTAACAACAACAACTTGAAACTATATAGTGCCAGGGATATGGAGATCGGGCGGGAAAGTGGAGTTGAGGCTGAAGATCAGCTATGATCTTATTGAATGGCGGAGCAGGCTTGAGGGGCTGTGTGACTTACTCCTGCTCCTAATTCTTACGTTCTCATGTTCTTTAATGTAGGACAATGCCCCGAGGTGCCTCACAGCGGCGTAAGGAAAAGCAGGTGCTTGAGATAAAGAAGGAGATATTAAGAAAGGTGACCAAAAGCTTTGTCAAAGCTGTGTCTTTTCGGGAGCATCTGAAAGGAGGACAGGGAAGTCGAGATGCAGAGGAGTTTAGCAAGGGAATTCCAAAGAGTGGGACCTACATGGCTGAAGGCAAGGCTGCCAATAGTGGGGAGAGGGGAGTAGAGCATTAATTAATACTACCTACCCCATAATGACCTGTTAACACTATCTATCCTATAATGATGTATTAATATTATCTACCCCATAATGATCTAGTAATAGTACTGTAATATATGCACCTGTGAGCATGCTCATAGATTGCATTGTGAGTGGCTTAGCCAGACACGTGGTGTTCACAAGACTCAATAAAACCCCAGTCAGTTGGGTCTAGGCCATTCACGATGAGGCTGTTGTGAGCCTAGTGGATGAACTGGTAATGTGTAGTGTGATTGTTAAATCTTTGTTAATAAGCCAACTAGTTCTTAATATTAAATGTGTTGCTATGAAGTCTTAAGCAAAGAACCCATGAAGCAAATACATTACAAGTACCTACCCCATAATGATGTATTAATACTACCTCCCCTCACTATATGAGCGTGTACCTCTGGGACCTGTGACCAATTCCAGCTGGGATGAAAGTTAGCCCCTTGTGTGTGTCCAGCATGAAATGCGTTTGACAGTCTCAATGCCATTTTCAATTGGTGCCAATCCATAGCATTGAATTAGTTGGAATTGAATGATCAATCTCATCTGGATAGGAACATGATTGGTGCTGAAAAGGGGAAATGTCACACTAGTGCAGTATAAGAAAGAAAGACTTACATTTCTATAGCGCCTTTCACAACCTCAGGATGTCCCAAAGTGCTTTACAGCCAGTGAAGCACTTTTTGAAGCGCAGTCACTGTTGCAATGTAGGAGGTGCTTTTCTGAGATTAGGGTTAAGATATAACTTTACTCTATATCTAATCTGTGCTATATCGGTCTTGTAATATATCTGCCTTGCTTTATATCTGTCCTGTACTATATCCATCTTGTATTATTATTGTCCTGTGCTATATATTTGACATGTACTGGATCTGACCTATGCTGTATCTGACCTGTACTACATCTCACCTGATTTATATCTGACCTGCTCTATATCTGACCTATTCTATATCTGTCCAATGAACTACTGATGGAGCACTGCATTGTTGGAGGAGGGTGCTTTCTTTTGGATGAAACTTTAAACCGAGGCCCTTTCTGCTCTCTCAGGTGGATGTAAAAGATTCCATGGCACTATTACGAAGAAGAGCAGGGGAATTCTCCCTGTATCCTGGCCAATATTTATCCCTCAACCAACATCTAAGAAAGCAAATGATCCAGTAATTTATTTCTTTGCTGTTTGTGGGAGCTTGCTGTGTGCACGTTGGCTGTTGTGTTTACCTATATGTATTTGGAGCGGTAAAATGTTAGGGAAATGTTCGGTGAGATTTATGATCAAAGAGAGTACAGGAAATCTATTTAAAAATTGGAGGTATGGTTCTTTTTTCAGAGTGAGAGACATCGAATAGGTTATGCTTTGAAACCCAAATGAGTGAGACTTGGTGGACCCGTTGGATGGAAACATTTACTCTTGTGGGTGTTGTCCGTGTAACTCTGCTATTTTTGCTCAGCTCTGAGATCAGATCCCAATACAGATCAAAAGAAAACAGTTCCTTTCTACAAACCACTTCTGTTCATCGCAGTATAAAGCGTCGTGGTCAGAATCAAGTCTATCTGATCTGGTATCACTTTAACATAAACAAATACATATGAAGTTCCCCAGCAGCTTAACCGGTGAAAGCCTGACATCTCTCGGATTCTCGGTGTGGGGGGGGTGGTGGAAGGGTAACTGCCTCCGAGGTCCCTCCCATTACACCGCTGTAACTTTGACAGAACCCCCACCCTACCTCTCCCCCACCCTCCGTTTAGATATGTAAATGTAGTTTTGGCCGAGGTTGTATCAAAAGAGCGGGAAATCTTCAGACAAAATTCAACCCCCCCGAGGTCTTCTGAATAGATTGATCCCAACTGAGTTAAAAGCCCAGATGTGACAGTAGGGCCTTGATGTTCCTTGGGTTAAGTACAAGCAAAGAATCAGATTGCGATCCAGTGATCCACTGGAAGTTTGATTAATTGCCCCAGCTGCTGGAGTGGACTCAATAACCTATTAGGAAAATTGTGGGCACGTAGCCCCCGATTTTTCAAGATCCTCCATCTGTGAATTGTAGCCCACCGATTTCTTGAATGCAATCGATTGTGGATTTGCCCTTTTAATTTCTTGCTGTGTGTCATTCTGCTTCTGTGTATAACATCACTTCTAAATAAATGTGACTCATATTTTTTAGCCTGATGAATAGGAACAGGAGTAGGCCATTCAGCCCGTCGAGCCTGTTCCGCCATTCAATTAGGTCATGGCTGATCAGTACCACAACTCCACCTATGTGCCTTTGTTCCAATTTCCTGGATACCTGTGCACGCTGTGGTCAGTTTTCACAAATACTCAAACCAGCGGCCCCTAAAGGGACTGTTGGACGCTGCCACTCAAAGGATAATTGAAACATTGCTTTACGTACTTGAATGTGAAACCAGGAGGAGCAGGAGTGCTCGCCCCCACCTCTGCCTTCCAATCTCCTTCCTCACCCTCCTGGACTGATCTTAGGTCCCTCGGCTGGTATCATAGCTGCCCAATGGAAATTTAAAAAAGGCTGGTTTCTACAACAGACCAGACTAGTTTAACACCAGGCCAGCAAGTTGAAAATGTACCCCAGTCTGTTCAGAAATAAGAGTGTGGAGGGGGGGCGGATGGGAGGGGACAAAGTATTAAAAAGTGGCAAATCAGTTTACACCCAAAATAAAAAAGGCATTATTTGACACAACTTGAACACATGCAGTGTCAGCTGTGGCCCAGTGGATAGCCTCTGAGTCAGAAGGTTGTGGGTTCCAGTCCCACTCCAGAGACTTGAGCACAAATAAATCTGGGCGGACACTCCCAGTGCCAGTAATGAGGCAGTTCCTCGAAATCGAGGAAGGCTTGCTTTCACTCCAAAAATGAGTTCTCAGGTGACTGTACAGTCCAATACGGGAATTACAGTTTCTGTCGCAGGTGGGACAGACAGTCGTTGGAGGAAAGGGTAGGTGCGGAGTCTGGTTTGCTGCACACTCCTTCCGCTGCCTGCGCTTGTTTTTTGCATGCTCTTGGCGACGAGACTCGAGGTGGCTCGACTCACTTCAGCTGAAGCACCTTGGATGTTCCAACAACACCAGAAGGAAATTAAAAGTTACCGGGTGTGACTTGAAGATAGCACTGCACTGTCGGAGGTGCTGTCTTTTGGATGAGACATTAAACCGAGGCCCCGTCTGCTCTCTCAAGTGGCCATAAAAGATCCCATGGCACTATGTCGACGAAGAGCAGAGGAGTTATTCCTGGTGTCTGGGCCAATATTTATCCCTCAATCAACATAACAAAAAAAACAGATTATCTGGTCATTATCACATTGCTGTTTGTGGAAACTTGCTGTGCATAAATTAGCTGCTGCGTTTCCCGCATTATAACAGTGACGACACTCCAAAAGCACTTCACTGGCTGTAAGGTGCTTTGAGAAGTAGTATTAGTATTAGACAGTCCCTCCTATCGAGGATGACCTGCTTCCGCACCAAAAAGGGATGAGTTCGCAGGTGTTTCAGTGAGGGACCTGACATTCTAGGCCCCGAACTACATGTTGAAGGGTGGAAGATGCCTGTGTGTGGATTCTTTTAACTTGTGGTGTCCGTTGCACACCAGCCACCACACGGGCTTGACAGAGCTAGGTCTTGATCCAGTGGCAAGGGTTAACCAGGACGATTGGAGACCAAGCTCTGCTGCACAGACCTAGTGTGCACACATGCTCCTACTATTGGAGGCGTCCGGTGGTTGTGAAAGGCGCTATAGAAATGTAAGTCTTTTTCTTTATGTATGCAAGTCTCCAATGAGCCCAAGGCCTGATACACTGAGGGCGATCACCGTGCCATGCCTACATTGTTCTGATGATATCAATTATACCCTCCCTAGATCTTTCTCTTTTTATTCTGCTTTTGTTTTAAATATACCGCTTGCTTTTATATAATCTTAACCATAACAGCTAATGGAGCTAGTTAGCCCGAAATAATGTAATTGGCACCGACCGGTTGATCGTGAGTAGTCTGATCTTTGCCTCTGTCACTGTTCCAAAGCGATGTATTTATTCAATTTGCCTGAGGTTTACCGAAATGGAAAGTACCTTTTTTTATTTAACTCAGATTCGAGTTGTTTCTTGTGGCTTGATTGAATTAAGAGATTTTGTAGGTGTAACTTGTTTGTGATAGAGACTGCCAAAACACAGTCAGGCAAGTAATCATGTGCCAAGAAATTAGTTTGGGATGCACTTGGAGGCCCTCTGGCCTTTCCTTTCTCTGAACTGTTATTTAGGCTTTCAAAAATCACCGACATGTTATTTAAAAAATATTAATTTGGAATTTTTTTTCCCTCCTCTTTGTGGCAGTAGTGTTGTCCCCTGAGTTATCCCTCGCAGCAGACATTCTGTCTACGGAGCTTCCAGAAGTGGCCTTCAGCTTCCGGAACGTTCCGGCTTTTCTGCAGGGCGTGAATAAAAAGTGGAAGTTCATAAATCAATCAAGTCACACCCGGTAACTTTTAATTTCCTTTTGGTCTTGTTGGAACATCCAAGGTGTTTCAGCTGAAGTGAATCGAGCCAAGCAAACGATGACATTTGGTTAATGCTTTCGATCCAACGCAATGAAAGAAAGAATGAAAGACTTGCATTTATATATCATCATCATAGGCAGTTCCTCGAAATCGAGGAAGACTTGCTTCCACTCCTAAAGTGAGTTATTTGGTGGCTGAACAGTCCAACACGAGAGCCACAGACTCTGTCACATGTGGAACAGATATACATCGGGGGAAGGGACTGATTTACCACACGCTCCTTCCGCTGCCTGTGCCTGACCTCTTCACGCTCACCGCGTTGAGATTCAAAGAGCTCAACGCCCTCCCAGATGAACTTTCTCCACCTAGGGCAGTCTTCAGCCAGGGTCTCCCAGGTGTCAGTGGTGATGTCACACTTCACCAGAGAGGCTTTGAGGGTGCCCTTGTAACGTTTCTGCTGCCCACCTTGGGCTAGTTTGCCATGAAGGAGCTCCGCTTAGGGAGCGTCGTGTCTGGCATGCGAACTAAGTGGCCCGCCCAGCGAAGCTGATTGCATGTGGTTATTGCTTCAATACTGGGGATGTTAGCCTGGTCGAGGACACTGATGTTGGTGCGTCTGTCCTCCCAGGGGATTTGCAGGATCTTGCAGAGACATCGTTGGTGATATATCTCCAGCGACTTGATGCGTCTTCTGTACAGGAGGGCGGGTATTACTACAGCCCTGTAGACCATGAGCTTAGTGATAGGTCAGAGGGCCTGGTCTTCGAACACTCTTTTCAACAGGCGGCCGAAGGCTGCACTGGCACAGATGTTGAATCTCCGCATCAATGTCTGCCTTTGTTGACAAGAGGTTCCCGAGGTATGGGAAGTGGTCTACATTGTCGAGGACTGCGCCGTGAATTTTGATGACTGGGGGGCAGTGCTGTGCGGCAAGGACAGGCTGCTGGAGGACCTTTGTCTTACGGATGTTAAGCGTGAGGCCCATGCTTTCAAATGCCTCGGTGAATACATCGACTATAGCATTTATATAATGCCTTTCATGACCACCGGACGGACATCTCAAAGCTCTTGACAGCCAATGAAGTACTTTTGGAGAGTAGTCACTGTTGTCATGTGGGAAACGCGGCAGCCAATTTGTGCACAAGCAAGCTCCCACAAACAGCAATGTGACAATGAACAGATAATCTGTTTTTGTGATGTTGATTGAGGGATAAATATTGGCCAGGGCACCAGGGATAACGCCCCTGCTCTTCTTCGAAATAGTGCCGTAGGATCTTTTACATCCACTTAAGAGAGCAGACAGGGCCTCAGCTTAATGTCTCATCCGAAAGACGGCACCTCCGACAGTGCAGCACTCCCTTAGCAATGCACTGGAATGTCAGCCTACATATTTCTATGTTCAAGTCCCTGGGGTGGGACTTGAACCCACAACCTTCTGACTCAGAGGTGAGTGTGCTACCCACTGAACTACAGTAGACACTGGCGATGTCAGAAAAAACAGATTAATGTCCAGGCTAACCTTTCTGAAGTATGCCAATGCTGATTGTAGGATGTTCCAAAACTCTCAAGCAAACAGCACCAAGAAAATGCGATTAAAATTAATTCCTTTCATGCGGCAAACATCGTCATGCGTCATGAGGTTGGGAGCAATCGTCATCATTAAGGGTTACCGACGCTCCAGGACTGTCCTGGAGTTTCTAGGAATGAAAGATTAATCTCTGGGACACTGCTGTGAGCAATCTGTGAGTAAATTCATAGAACGCATGGACAAATGGGATGGAATTTGCAAGTGTATGTGGCACGTAAGCTGAGTATAGTATGTACCGTGCCATCATGTTCTGTGTGGTAGGTGCTGGGTCATGAACCCTGATCACAATCACAGTGCTAGCGAGTCAAAGACCCAATCCGTTGTCAAGAAAGAAAGAAAGACTTGCATTTATATAGCGCCTTTCACGACCACCGGACATCACAAAGCACTTTACAGTCAATTAAATACTTTTGGAGTGTAGTCACTGTTGTAATGTGAGAAATGCGGCAGCCAATTTGGGCACAGCAAGCTCCCACGAACAGCAATGTGATAATGACCAGATAATCTGTTTTTGTCATGTTGATTGAGGGATAAATATTGGCCAGGACACTCGGGATAACTCCCCTGCTCTTCTTCGAAATAGTGCCATTGGATCTTTTACATCCACCTGAGAGAGCAACAGGGCCTCGGCTTAACATCTCAACCAAAAACAGCAACTCTGACAGTGCAGCGCTCCCTCAGCACTGCACTGGAGTGTCTAGATTTTTTTGAGCTACAAGTCCCTGGAGTGGGACTTGAACCCATAACCTTCTGACTCAGAGGTGAGGGTGCTACCCATCGAGCCACAGCTGACAGTAAGACAGGAAAGCTAAAAATGAACTTCAGATGTGACAAATAGTGGGTGAGCACTTTGAGACACTTTAGGAAGACTACTCGGAATTATCAGATAGCAGCAAAAAGCTTAGCGTGCCTGTAAGATGTTCTGTCCACTATTTTGAATGGTTTCCACCTCTGTCAAAACACAGGAGTTCCGTATGGATGTGTGAATTCTGTCCTTCTGTTCTTTTCAGTAATTCCCAACATATAATGACCTCAACTTTAGCCCCAGGTGGGTGGATGCCGAGGACCCGCTGCTGGAGAACTCAGGCCCGGGCCATTTTAAGTCACGTTGCCAGCCTGCTTCCCAGCTGGAATGCGTGTGCAGTCGGGAGGAAGTGGCGGGAATCGTACTCGCATCCTGGGATCACATGGGCCTGAACCACCAATAAACATGGGCTATTCTTATTGATAGTAATGATGAGTTCCATTTGTACAGTGCTCCCATTATTATCAATGAGAATACTCCCAAAAACACAGGAACACAACACATAAATAAAAAAACACCTCACAGATTTAAAATTAATTGAAACTGAACGTTTTAGAAAAGAATTTACCTTTTTGAATTTTTAACAATATGTTTTAACAGGGTTAAAAATAAACTTACCTTAATGGACAGGGATTTTCATATATAAATTAGTGATAAAATTTAATTTTTCTATCTTTTAAAACTCTTACGCTGGTAAAAGTGGGTCTTACTTCTTCTTTTACCAGGCGTAAGAGTTTGAAGGACATTCGCTGGGCAGGAGTTGGGAAAATTGCCCAAATTTCCGCCCATGAATGTCCTTCTCCTGGGAAATTTTGACAGATCACAAGTGCCGGGTTCAGGCACATGCGCAGTGCACGCCTGAACCCGTAACTCGCGAGGCCTCTTTAGGCGCGTGCAATTTACAGCCCAATGAAACCTGCCAAAATGGCCTTTTAGTTCCGCCAACAGTTTAAAACGGCAGTTTTTCCCTAGTACATATCTTACACATGACACCTCATCTGAAGCATCCATTATGCTCAACCCTCCCTCCAGCTGGGAACTGACAAAAGTTGATCCGACTGCGTTTGCGAGACAGTCGATACTGGGGATGAAACTCATATTCAGCTGGTTATGAGTCAAGTGTTCAGTTGTCAGCGCCCCACAGCTGTTGCTGGTCTAATGAGTCTCGTTGCATCGATGACATGGTAGAGGTAGAAATCGCTCTTTCCATTGTTTTTATATTTAAAAAAGGACAGAAGAAGCAACAAAAAAAAAAGCGGCTTGAATTTGCCACTTTCAAAGACAAGTCAAAGGCAACTCTTGAGTGATTATTACCGGTTAGGTGCCCGACACCGCCACACTCCTCAACGCAAAGTTTGTTCAACATTAGATAGGGAGGTCTGAGGGGGAGGTGAGGGGAGGAGTTCAAGGTCAACTACGCCAAGGACGCAAATCAAATGTGCGGATAAAAAAGATGGCGGTATTTTGGGCATAAGCGAGTTGCGCGCTAGAGTGCGTTACGCCCAAATCTCCTCGATTGCTTACAATCGCCTATCGATCGATCCCTCCGCCTGAATGCATCTCCGCCCATATTAATGGCCTCACTCTCCCCCAGCCCGCATTGGCGGTGTTATGTCTCGAATAAAGCAATGTGACTGAGTACTGTAGACTTGAGTAAGTGTGACCTTAGTCTTGTTATCCTTACTCCAGAGTGCTGGCACAGCATGGGAGGCCTGCTTATATACAGTGCTCCCAAGGGATGCTGAGATCCCTTGGGACTCCAACAGATGTGCCCTCTGGTGGCGGTAGAAATGCTGGTTACATGGTGTTGCATACATAACATCACTCCCCCCCCCAAAGTCAATAGTACATGTATTTACAGGGTGAGATGATCTGGGGCTTTCTGCTCACTAGTCGATCGTCTCAGTACAAACACAGGTGCAGGTGAGTTGGTTGCTGAGCTGCTGCGCAGCTGGCCTTGCTGGGCTGCTGGGGATGATGAGTTCAGCTTTGTAGTCAACCGTGATGTCAGTTGCTACTTGTGTGTGTATCGGAGGGTCAAAGTCGGTGGTGTCCTCTTCAGTTTGCTCGTGGCTGTCTGTGAATCGCAGTTTGGTTTGGTCCAAATGCTTTCTGCAAGTTAGTCCATTTGCAATTTTGACCTGAAACACCGTACTCCCTATTTGGGACCATTTGGGACCATGTCCATAGTTGAGTACATATACAAGGGTCATTGACTTCAATATCGTGTGACAAATTTGCGCGATCATGGCACCTGCTTTGTTGATGCCGCCTGCCCTCAACATGATCATGGACATCAGGGTGGACTAGAGAGAGCCTTGCTTTGAGTGCCCTTTTCATGAGCAGTTCGGCAAGGGGAACCCTGGTGAGCAAGTTGGGTCTTGTACGGTAGCTGAGCAGGACTCGGGACAGGTGGGTCTGCAGGGAGCCTTCTGACATGCTTTGCTTGATGGTTTGGACTGTCCGTTCTGCCTGGCCGTTAGATGCGGGCTTGAACGGGGCAGATGTGGCGTGCTTGTTTCCATTGCGGGTCATGAATTCCTTGAATTCAGCGCTGGTGAAGCACGGCCTATTGTCGCTGACAAGGACATCAGACAGGCCGTACGTGACAAACATGGCTCGTGGGTTTTCGATGGTGGCAGTGCACGTGCTTACAGACATTATTACTGGGGAAATATCAGAAAGGATTAAGAAGTTAGTTCAGACCTGGGGTCTAAAAAACTAATAAACTCTCTTGCACAAAAAGCAAGCAGGCATTAACCTCAGGGTCAATGAGATAAGGAAGGGATGAGGTAAAGTTATAAAACAGCAGGGAAAGCTACAAGATAATAAAGCCAAATTCAAAGGAGTCGCCCTGGGTAAGAGATAGTGTGTAAATACTGAATGCCAATTAACAATGTTCTGGCAATTGCTAATGACCGAACAAAAGGTCAGGTGTAGGAATAACAGACTGAAGGCCAACGGACAGGAGGGAGTTACTGTAACAGGACCAGCTGTGGTGCCAGCAGGGGATGGTAAGAAAAGACTTCATTGATCAAGATAAGGTTCACACACGGGAAGGGAGGCTCTGACTTGGTAATAACTTTTGGAGGCAAGAGACAAGTTGCGATAACAGCAGAATATCGCTGTACTTCTTGTAAAAACAAGCAGGCATTTAATAGCAACAGACATGGTTAACTGAGAGAAAAAAAGGATATAAAGATAGACAAGATCGGACAGTCCGGAGCGAGAACCTAGGACCAACACGCGACAGAAGCTGGGACCAGGGGAGAGACCCTTGAAGGAACAGTGTCAGAACCAGATTGATCATCCGGGGATGTATTGGGTAACTAGAAGAGTATTTTGAGCAGAAAGGAACAACTTTTGGAATGCCTTTTCTGCAGAGTTAAACAGAGCAGAGTTAAACAGAGCAGAGTTAAACAGAGTTAGTATTCTGAGCGGAAAGGAACACCCTTTGAAACGCCTTTCTGCAGAGTTAAACAGAGTTAAATAGAATATAAGTAGTGAGTCTTGTACTTTTTTTGTATTGGGGAACTATAGAGTATAAGTGGTGAGTCTTGTACTTCTGTATTAAACGAACAGTAACGGTATTGCCATTTGTCTAGTGTGTAATTTGATATTTAACTCAGGAACCGTCGCAGGCAACTACTAGTCACATGATTAGCAAAATTGCCACTTGCGCAACAATTACACACTCAATCCATTTTGAATTAGCATCCACAACAACCAAGCATATTTTACCTAGAAGCGGGCCAGCGAAGTCAACGTGGATTCTAGACCACGGTTTGGAGGGCCATGACCACAAACTTAGCAGTGCCTCCCTGGGTGCATTGCTCAGTTGAGAGCAAGTGTTGCATTGGCGGACACAAGACTCCAAATCTGAGTAGATGCCGGGCCACCACACAATGGATCGGGCAATAGCTTTTATCGTTACTATGCCTGGGTGGGTACTGTGTAGGTCAGGTATAAACGTTTCCCTGCCTTTCTTAGGCAAAACCACGCAATTACCCCACAAAAGACAGTCCGCCTGTATGGACATTTCGGCTTTGCGCTGCTGGAATGGCTTGATCTCTTCATGCATCTCCGCTAGGACACTGGACCAGCTCCCATGGAGGACACAGTTTTTAACAAGGGACAGTAAAGGATCCTGGCTGGTCCAGGTCCTGATCTGGCGGGCCGTAGCAGGTGACTTTTCATTTTCAAATGCATCCATCACCAAGAGCAAGTCTGCAGGCTGTGCCATTTCCACCCCGGTGGTGGGCAATGGGAGCCGACTGAGAGCATCAGCGCAGTTCTCTGTGCCTGGCCTGTGGCGAATTACATAGTTATATGCAGACAGCGTGAGCGGCCATCTTTGGATGCAAGCAGAGACATTGGTATTGATACCTTTGCTCTCTGAGAATAGCGATATGAGTGACTTTTGCCAGAGCTTCTTTTTCAATCATGCTGTAGGGCCTTTTGGCCTTGGACAAACTCCTGGACGCATAAGCGACCGATTGCAATGTTCCCGATTCGTTAGCTTGTTTTAACACACACCCGACCCCGTACGAAGACGCATCGCAAGCTAGCACTAAATGTTGACATGGGTCATACAGAACAAGCAGTTTGTTGGAACATAACAGATTTCTGGCTTTCTCAAAAGCAGTCTCTTGTGATTTCCCCCATACCCAGTCATCTCCCTTGCGTAGCAACACATGTAGAGGTTCTAGCAAGGTGCTTAACCTGGGTAGGAAATTACCAAAGTAATTGAGGAGTCCCAGGAATGACCGCAGCTCCATCACGTTCTGTGGTCTCGGCGTATCTTGATGGCCTCTGTCTTGGTGTCGGTGGGTCTGATGCCGTCTGCCGCGATTCTTCTGCCTAAGAACTCGACCTCTGGCGCCAGGAAAACACACTTTGAGTGTTCCAACCTGAGTCCCACTCTATCTAGCTGACTTAGAACCTCTTCCAGGTTCTGCAAGTGTTCGATGATGTCCCGACCTGTGATCAATATTTCATCCTGGAAAACCATGGTGCGCGGAACCGACTTTAGCAGGCTCTCCATGTTCCTTTGAAAAATAGCCGCAGCCGATCGAATCCCAAACGGGCATCTATTGTAGATGAATAGACCTTTGTGATGCAGGTGAGGCCTTTCGAAGATTACGCCAGCTCCTGCATCATGTAGGCCGAGGTCAGGTCCAACTTGGTGAACGTCTTCCCTCCTGCCAGCGTCACAAATAGGTCATCTGCCTTGGGTAGCCGGTACTGATCCTGCAGCAAAAAATGGTTAATCGTTACTTTACATTCCCCACAAATTTTGACCGTGCCATCGCCCTTGAGAACCGGAACAATCGGACTGGCCCATTCGTTGAACTCAACCGGCGCGATGATACCCTCTGGTTGCAGCCTTTCCAGCTCGATCTCCACTTTCTCTTGCATCGTATATGGCACCACACGTGCATTGTGATGGATGCATCGTGTACTGGGAACCAAGTGGATCTGCACCTTCATCCCAGAGAAATTTCCAATGCCTGGCTCAAACAACGATGGGAGCTTGCTCAAATCGTGGGCACATGAGGCGTCGTCGACGGACAAAAGTGCTCGGATGTCGACCCAGTTCCAGCAGATTTTTCCCAGCCAGCTTCTGCCGAACAGTGTGGGGCCATCTCCTGGTACAAACCATAGTGGGAGTTCGTGCACCGCTCCATCGTGGGAGACTTTTACTGCTACGCTGCCAATTACAGGGATCAGTTCTTTAGTGTAAGTCCTCAGCTTGGTGTGAATGGGGCTAAGCTTGGGCCTGTTTGCCTTGTTGCACCACAGCCTCTCGAAGGCCTTTTTTGCTCAAGATAGACTGACTCGCACCCATGTCCAGTTCCATGGATACTGGAATTCCGTTCAACTCAACTTTTAACATGACCGGTGGACATTTTGTGGTGAAGGTGTGTACTCTATACACTTCTGCCTCCTCGGTTCGAGTCTCTAGTTCAGTTTGATCTGCCACGGATCAATTTTCCTCTGCAACGTGGTGGTTTGCAGGGTTTGCAGCTTGTCTGCACATTCGCTGGAGGTGTCCCATTGTTGCACAGCCTTTGCACGCATAGTGTTTGAAGCTGCATTGTTGGGCTGCATTGATCACCTCCGCAGCACCAACAAGGTGTCAATTGCCTCGCATTCACGCTTGATGGTGGACTCTGAGTCATCTGGGGTCGCGCAGCTACAGGCATGTACGTTCTGCCATATGCATTCCTGGCTGAAAACGACGTTACTTTGTGTACAGTACTTGCCGAAGCATCTTTATGCTGCGAAATTTGTTTGGTGTTATCGCTGGTGGACATAAATGCTTGGGCTAACGTTATGGCTTTGCTCAGGTTCGGTGTTTCAACAGTCAATAGTTTGCGAAGGATAATCTCATGCCAATGCCAAGCACAAAGAAGTCTCTTATCATTTGCTCCAGGAATCCATCGAATTCGCAATGTCCTGCAAGGCGCCTTAGTTCAGTGACGTAGCTCGCCACTTCCTGGCCTTCGACCGTTGATATGTATAAAATCGATACCTTGCCATCAGAACGCTCTCCATCGGCTTTAGGTGCTCCCGGACCAGCGTACACAGTTCTTCATACGATTTGGTTTTTGGCTTCACCGGAGCAAGAAGATTCTTCATGAGGCCATAGGTTGTTGCCCTGCAGACGGTAAGGAGGATTGCCTTTCATTTGGCAGCGTTCACATTCCCTTCCAGCTCGTTGGCCACGAAGTATTGGTCAAGTTGCTCCACGAAGGCTTCCCAATCATCACCTTCTGAGAATTTCTCCAGGATGCCAACAGTTCTCTGCATTTTTGCGTGATGGTTCGTTATCTCAGCGCCAGTTGTTATGTCTCGAATAAAGCAATGTGACTGAGTACTGTAGACTTGAGTAACTGTGACCTCAGTCTCTTTATTCTGACTCCAGAGTGCTGGCACAGCATGGGAGGCCTGCTTATATACAGTGTTCCCAAGGGATGCTGGGATCCCTTGGGATTCCAACAGCTGCGCCCTCTGGTGGCGGTAGAAATGCTGGTTACATGGTATTGCATACATAACAGGTGGGATTCTCGCTCAGAGGCTCTCTTCAAATCACGACCAGATATCCGAGTGCGTGCGGCAGCAGCAAACAAAATCATCTGTCTGGTGTTTGATTGCAATTTTTTGAGCATTTGAAAAAAAAAATCTATCCTCAGTGAGACCTTGTTAAAAATTTTTTATTCATTTACAGGATGTGGTGGTGAGCCACCTTCTTGAACCGCTGCAGTCCATGTGGTGAAGGTGCTCCCACAGTGATGACTTTTGTCACAGCGGTTTGGTATAACTGGGTGGCTCGCTGGGCCATTTCACAGGGCAGTTAAGGGCCAACTACATTGCTGTGGGTCTGGAGTCACATATAGGCCAGACCGGGTAAGGGCGGCAGATTTCCTTCCCTAAAGGACATTAGTGAACCAGATGGGTTTTTATGACAATCCGGTAGTTTCACGGTCACCATTACTGGTCCAGATTTATTGATTGAATTAACTGAATTTAAATCCCTCGGCTGCCATGGTGGGATTTGAAGTCGCTTCGCTTGGATTATTAGTCCAGACGTACTCAATATTTTCTGTTTCTTTTAGTGCATTTTTATGGCAGAACTATACGACGTTACAAATTGAAAAGCTTCCTTGATTCCGGCTTGCTAAACTTGCTATGCCTGATGTGCGTGGATGGTGGTTGAATGAGTAAAGAAGGGAAATATATGGCATGCGGTATCTTGGGATCCCCTGATTGTTTACATTGATTTCATGCCCATTGTACGTTCGGGCAGATTCTAGTGAGATTTGCAGGAAG
Source organism: Pristiophorus japonicus (assembly GCF_044704955.1). NCBI lineage: Eukaryota > Metazoa > Chordata > Chondrichthyes > Pristiophoridae > Pristiophorus > Pristiophorus japonicus. The sequence continues at coordinate 357,180,954 of NC_091978.1, forward strand.
TTTGAGCGTAACTTATTATTCGTTGCGGACTGTGGTCGTCGCTGGCAAGGCCCGGATTTATTGCCCATCCCTAATTGCCCTTGAGAAGGTGGTGGTGAGCCGCCTTCTTGAATCGCTGCAGTCCGTGTGATGAAGGAACTCCCACAGTGCTGTTAGGGAGGGAGTTCCACGAGTTTGACCCAGCGACGATGAAGGAACGGCGATATACTTCCAAGTCAGGATGGTGTGTGACTTGGAGGGGAACGTGGAGGTGGTGATGTTCCCATGTGCCTGCTGCCCTTGTCTTTCTAGGTGGTAGAGGTTGTGGGTTTGGGAGGTGCTGCCGAAGAAGCCTAGGCGGGTTGCTGTGGTGCATCTTGTAGATGGTACACACAGTAGCCGTGGTACGCCAGAGGTGGATGGGGAGCCAATCAAGCGGGCTGCTTTGTCCTGGATGATGTCGAGCATCCTGAGTGTTGTTGGAGCTGCACTCATCCAGGCAAGTGGAGAGTATTCCATCACACTCCTGACTTGTGCCTTGTAGATGGTGGAAAGGCTTTGGGGAGTCAGGAGGGGAGACACTCGCCACAGAAGACCACAGATGAAGAATCAGCAGCCCATTTTGCATTCAGCCCGATTTTCTCTTCCACTGACGTCATGGAACAGAATATTGGGCAGCGTGTAACACGGGCTGCTGATTTGCCAGCGCCCATTTTTCATCACTGCTCAAGACAAATTTTTACCCCACCGGGTTTTGAAACACTGAGACCAATGGCACAAGACTTTATAAGAACATAAGAATTAGGAACAGGAGTAGGCCACCTAGCCCCTCGAGTCTGCTCTGCCACTCAACAAGATCACGGCTGATCAGCTCCACTTACCCGCCCGCTCCCCGTAACCCTTAATTCCCTTTTTGGTTAAAAATCTATCTATCTGTGATTTGAATACATTCAATGAGCTAGCCTCAACTGCTTCCTTGGGCAGAGAATTCCACAGATTCACAACCCTCTGGGAGAAGAAATTGCTTCTCAACTCGGTTTTAAATTGGCTCCCCCGTATTTTGAGGCTGTGCCCCCTAGTTCTCGTCTCCCCGACCAGTGGAAACAACCTCTCTGCCTCTATCTTGTCTATCCCTTTCATTATTTTAAATGTTTCTATAAGATCACCCCTCATCCTTCTGAACTCCAACGAGTAAAGACCCAGTCTACTCAATCTACTCAATTTATAAGGTAACCTCCTCATCTCCGGAATCAGCCTAGTGAATCGTCTCTGTACCCCCTCCAAAGCTAGTATATCCTTCCTTAAGTAAGGTGACCAAAACTGCACGCAGTACTCCAGGTGCGGCCTCACCAATACCCTGTACAGTTGCAGCAGGACCTCCCTGCTTTTGTACTCCATTCCTCTCGCAATGAAGGCCAACATTCCATTCGCCTTCCTGATTACCTGCTGCACCTGCAAACTAACTTTTTTTTGGGATTCATGCATAAGGACTGCAATTTCTGCGGTCTGGAGGAGTCCGTGTTCCATGTTTTTATTGAGTGCACAAGGTTGCAGCCCCTGTTCCATTATTTGAAGGGGCTGCTCCTGAAATTCTGGCTGCACTTCAGTCCCACACTCCTGATCTTTGGGCACCCTGTGCGGAGGGGAGCGGGTAGGTCCGAAGGCCTCCTCGTGGGACTGCTCCTGGGCACGGCCAAGGGTGCCATCAGCCGGTCCAGGCAGCGGGCGGTCGAGGGGGTCGTTCAACCTGACTGCCTGCCTCTCTTCCGCTCTTACATCCGGTCCAGGGTGTCCTTGGAGATGGAGCACGCGGTGTCCACCGGTACGCTCGCGGCCTTCCGCGAGAGGTGGGCACCGGAGGGACTGGAGTGCATCATCACGCCCGGCAACCAAATTTTAATTTGATTTTACGTTTTAAAGTTTAATTTGTTTTAATTGCCGGTGCTTTTAGTGTCCCCCTCCCCTTTTATAGGGGGCACTGGAAAAAATTTGATTTTAGCGCCCAAAAAAAAACCAAAAAAAAAGAAAAAAAAAAGGGGCCTTGTAAATGTCTGCTGTGTCATCCAGGGCGGGTGGCACAGTTTAATGTCTTTTTTGTTCACAGATAAACTCAAAAAGAGTTTCATGCATAAGGGCCCCCAGGTCCCTCTTCACCGCAGCATGTTGTAATTTCTCCCCATTCAAATAATATTCCCTTTTACTGTTTTTTTTTTCCAAGGTGGATGACCTCACATTTTCCGACATTGTATTCCATCTGCCAAACCTTAGCCCATTCACTTAACCTATCTAAATCTCTTTGCAGCCTCTCTGTGTCCTCTACACAACCAGCTTTCCCACTAATCTTTGTGTCATCTGCAAATTTTGTTACGCTACACTCTGTCCCCTCTTCCAGGTCATCTATGTATATTGTAAACAGTTGTGGTCCCAGCACCGATCCCTGTGGCACACCACTAACCACCGATTTCCAACCCGAAAAGGACCCATTTATCCCGACTCTCTGCTTTCTGTTAGCCAGCCAATTCTCGATCCATGCTAATACATTTCCTCTGACTCCGCGTACCTTTATCTTCTGCAGTAACCTTTTATGTGGCACCTTATCGAATGCCTTTTGGGAATCTAAATACACCACATCCATCGGTACACCTCTATCCACCATGCTCATTATATCCTCAAAGAATTCCAGTAAATTAGTTAAACATGATTTCCCCTTCATGAATCCATGTTGCGTCTGCTTGATTGCACTATTCCTATCTAGATGTCCCGCTATTTCTTCCTTAATGATAGCTTCAAGCATTTTCCCCACTACAGATGTTAAACTAACCGGCCTATAGTTACCTGCCTTTTGTCTGCCCCCTTTTTTAAACAGAGGCGTTACATTAGCTGTTTTCCAAACTTCAAACTTGACAGCGACAGAATGGGTGCAGAATTGTGGGAACTCCAGGCCCTCGTCTGATTTTTCTTTCTGTTAATGGATATGTGTCATCTATGTATGCTTGGGGTTACTAGCCACCAGGTGGCGCCACTGTCGGAGGTCATTGGGCTGTGCGCACGTGTGTGCGGCCCAGGTATAAAAGGCCAGCCATCTTCTAATGTAATCACTTTGGGCCCTAATAAAATAGAGCCAGGTTTGTACCTGATCGGAGTTTACAGTATTTAGTCTATCGAGTTATTGCATACATGAAATTATGCAAACAGGAACAAAGGAACAGCAGTAGGCCATTCAGCCCCTTGAGTCTGTTCTGTCCTGAGACCACACCTGGAGCACTGCGTTCAGTTTTGGTCTCCTTAATTAAGGAGGGATATACTTGCATTGGAGGCAGTTCAGAGAAGGTGCACTAGGTTGATACTTGACATGAAGGGGTTGTCTTATGAAGAAAAGTTGAGCAGATTAGGCCTGTACTCATTGGAGTTTAGAAGAATGAGAGGTGATCTTATTGAAACATATAAAACAGGGTAGATGCAGAGAGGATGTTTCCCCTCATGGGGAATCTAGGGGGCATAGTTTCAGAATAAGAGGCCGCCCATTTAAAACAGAGATGAGGAGGAATTTCTTCACTCAGAGGATCGTGAATCGTGGAGTTCTCTATCCCAGAGAGCTGTGGAGGTGGGGTCATTGAATATATTCAAGGCGAAGATAGACAGATTTTTGAACGATAAGGGAGCGAAGGGTTATGGGGAGCGGGCAGGGAAGTAGAGTTGAGGCCAAGATCAGATCGGCCATGATCTTATTGAATGGCGGAGTAGGCTCAAGGGGCCAAATGGCCGACTCCTGTTCCTATTTCTTATGTTCTTATGTTCAATCAGATCATGGCTGATCTGCACCTCAACTCCATTTACCCTTTGCTCCATACCCCGTGATACCCTTACCCAACAAAAATCTGTCGATCTCAGGGTTGAAAATGTCAATTGACCCTCAGCATCCACAGCCTTTCATAACTATAACATTTTTATCTGTATATTAAATAACCACTGCGCCATTTTTGTAGAATGCCAACAATAATTTTTATATCGAATGTTCTGACATTTTTTTGTATTTCTTGCTTCTTTTTCCAACTATTGATAACGTCAAGGCGACTGAGCACGTTGGGCTGGATTTTTTGCTCTGTTGCCACCTCTGTTTGTGCCCTACCGGAACGTTCGGTGCCGGTTTTGCGGGACCGGGGAGCAGTACCGCCCGGGATCGGCAAGCCAGTGTGTAACGCTCCCTGTTTGCGACGCCGTTGTGAACTTTGTTTGCAGCGGGGTCCCGTAGCGCCCCCTAGTGGCACCGCCTGGGAAAGCGGGCGGCCCGAGCTGGCCCGGCGGCAGTGAGGGAAGGAATGTCTGTCTACCTGAGGTAAGTGTGATTGGTTTTTATTTTTTATTTTTGTGATTTATGTTTATGTGGGGTGAGCAAGGTATTAGGAATGTTTTTTGTGGGGTTTTTTTTGGTGATTGTTTTCCCCAGGGAAGCCTCTCTTTAGCTCGGGATTTTCAGTTGCTCAGCCGGCCTAGCGCCCTATGAGAAGTGTGGAACGCCTCCCTTAGTGCTCCGCCCCACACTCGGGGCCCAACTGATGGATTTTGTGGCTGAAAAATGGCAAACCATTTCCCGGCGCAAAATTTACCGCCCCGCCGCCATTAACGCCCAACCGAATTTCCATACCGATGTTTTGAACTTGCCAAATACTGCGGTCATTGAACAGTTTAACAGTTCTTGTGTGGAAAAAGTGCTTCCCGATTTCATTCCTAAATGGCCTAGCCATTTTAAAATTGTGCTCCCTTGTTCTGGATTTCCCCCACCAGAGGAAATCCTTTCTCCGTATCTACCCTATCGAATCCCGTTTGTCATTTTAAACACTGAGATCAGATCGCTCCCTCATCCTTCAAAACCTCAAAGGACTACAAACCAAGCTTAAAGAAAGACTTGCATTTATATAGCACCTTTCACAACCACCAGACATCTCAAAGCGCTTTACAGCCCTTTTGGAGTGTTGTAATGTGGGAAACGCAGCAGCCAATATGCGCACAGCAAGCTCCCACGAACAGCAATGCGATAATGACCAGACAATCTGTTTTTGCTTTGTTGATTGAAGAATAAATATTGGCCGGGACACCGGGGGTAACTTCCCTGCTCTCCTTTGAAATAGTGCCATGGGATCGTTTAATGTGCACCTTTAACCTCTCATCCGAAAGACGGCACCTCCGACAGTGCAGCACTCCCTCAGCACTGGTAACCTAGATTTATGTGCTTCAAGTGCCTGGAGTAGGATTTGAACTCACAACTTTCTGACTCAGAGGCGAGTGTGGTACCCAATGAGTCATAGCTGACACATCGATATTCCCTGCAACCTGACCTCATAATTTAAACCTTTAAGTCCTGTTATCGTTCTGGTAAGTTGCCGATGAGTCGGCTGAGACACCTGGGTCTCTTTCAACACCATCCTTAGCTACTGGAATATCATTCAACAACAACAACACAAAAATAACTTGTGATTATATAGCACTTTTAGCATAGTAAAAACATCCCAAGGTGCTTCCAGGTGATATAAGAAAAAAACAAATAAATTTGACACCGAGCCACATTAGGAGAAATTAGGGCAGGAAGTTTGGTCAAAGAGGGAGGTTTTAGGGAGCGTCTTAAAGGAGGAGAGAAAGGTAGAGAGGCGGAGAGGTTTAGGGATAGAGTTCCTGAGCTTGGGGCCCAGGTAGCTGAAGGAGTATGCGTGCTGTCTATTTATCCTCCCTATGCGTCCAACTTTGCACTTCTCTGCATTGAATTCTACCTGCCATTGTTCTTCTATTTTATCTTGTCCAACTCATTCTGTCATTTCTAAGCTGGCTCCTCCAATTCCACTGCCCCTCCTAGCTTGCTTTCATCCGTACATTGGTCACATCGCACTCGCTGAGATCTGATTTCAACTAACGCGCTCGTTCCCTCCGTGTAGGCTTTTCTTTGGGGTTTTTTGAGGGGTTTTGTTTTGTGGCGTGTTTGTTTTTTGAATTAAATTTCCCCAAAACAGTTTTTTTTTTTTTGGTTGTTGGCCAAACTGCAACCAAGCTGTCGGCCGTGGGCAGACGAAGAAGTCTCGGGGATGGAGGGGGGCGAGTTGTTGGTCTCGGAACCTCTGCGCAGTACGAGTGAGGGGAATTCCGGTGGAATGCAAGCAGCCAAGCCCGCGATTATTTGCGCACAGTCCCGATGATTCGTCAACAAGGAGGAGAAGCCATGAGCAGTCAGTTCCCAGAGACAATAGCAACCCCGACAACTGGGTGAGCAAGAAAGGCAGCCGTGAGAGAAAGAAGGAGCAAGTCGCTAGGTGAGTCATGCCAGGTGTGTGATCTCTGAGGGTGAGCGAGGCAGTCAGGAATGCGGCCTGGAAGCAGGGCTAAGAAACAAACAAGTGAGAGAGCGGCGTGCTTCCTCTGATAGGTTTATGACCGAGGTAGGTAACACTACAGGTGGTTGGACTGCTGCCAGAACAGATACAGAACCATAGCCTTTTTTTCAAAGTGACACACTTCTGGTGAGAGTGTACACAAAGGAGAATATCACCCATACCACCACATGAAAGCACCAGACACTAGGCAGCAGGCCAAGTAGCTGCTGTGAGGAGACAAGGATGTCACACGTACACACAGCTTGGGGTTTGAAGTTCGGTTCATTCCCAAATGACTCTTTGAGGTGGGGGGAAGGTTTTGTCTCATACTTTGTGCCACCTTTAACTCCCAGTCTGTAATTAATCCCTGCGGTACAACACAACTACAATGAAAGCCATAAGCAGGTAACTATCCCCTGGAGGCGAAAGCTGTCAACAGGCATGTGGCAGGAATATACCGACAGGCAAGTGTCGTTCATTCTGCCGCCATCACCGGGCGCTGTTTCCTCGTCTTTCTCAAACCCAGTCACCGTGCTAATAAAAGAAAAAAAGAAAGACTTGCATTTATATAGCTCCTTTCACGGCCACCGGACGTCTCAAAGCGCATTACAGTCAATTACTTACTTTTTGGAGTGTTCCCTCTCAGGTGGATGTAAAAGATCCCATGGCACCATTTTGAAGAAGAGCAGGGGAGTTATCCCCGGTGACCTGGCCAATATTTATCCCTCAATTAACATCACCAAAAATACAGATTCTCTGGTCATTATCACATTGCTGTTTGTGGGAGCTTGCTGTGCGCAAATTGGCTGCCGCATTTCCCACATTACAACAGTGACTACACTCCAAAAGTACTTCATTGGCTGCAAAACGCTTTGGGATGTCCTGAGGTTGTGAAAGGCGCTATAGAAATGCAAGTCTTTCTTTTTAAAATTAACCCCACATTGAGATCAAGGCCTTGAAACTCTTGGGAGGGTGGGGCGGGGTGGTGGGGGGGGCCTAAATTTGACTTTGGGTGATAGTTAAAACTGGGCGATATCGGATCAGGGGCCTGTTACATCTCTCCTGGTTTTTATTGACTTCCACGGGAATGAAAATCGGGAGAGATGGACAATGGGCAGCTGGTCCTCTATTGCCTGGTTTGCTCTATCGCTCAAAGTCAAAATGATCCCACTCAGGGTTTATTATAATGGTGCAAGGATGATGAAAGGGTTGTGGGGAGCGGGTGGGGAAGTGGAGCTGAGTCTATGATCAGATCAGCCATGATCTTATTAAATGGCGGAGTAGGCTCGAGGAGCCAAATGGCCTACTCCTGCTCCTATTTCTTATGTTCTTATGCCAAGCTTGCCCTAGTCCGAAGCTTCAGACCCCCTCCCGTATCCTGGGGATGGGGTCATTTGCAGGGCTGGCCTGGGCTGCCAGTTCCTTGTGCATGAAACACAAAAGGTTAGTATGCAGGTACAGCAAGTGATCAGGAAGGCCAATAGAATCTTGGCCTTTATTGCAAAGGGGATGGAGTATAAAAGCAGGGAAGTCTTGCTACAGCTATACAGGGTATTGGTGAGGCCACACCTGGAATACTGCGTGCAGTTTTGGTTTCCATATTTACGAAAGGATATACTTGCTTTAAAGGCAGTTCAGAGAAGGTTCACTCAGTTGATTACAGAGATGAGGGGGTTGAATTATGAGGAAAGGTTGAGTCGATTGGGCCTCTACTCATTGGAATTCAGAAGAATGAGAGGTGATCTTATCGAAACGTATAAGATTATGAGGGGGCTGGACAAGGTGGATGCAGAGAGGATGTTTCCACAGATGGGGGAGACTAGAACTAGAGGGCACGATCTTAGAATAAGGGGCCGCCCATTTAAAACTGAAATGAGGAGAAATTTCTTCTCTCAGAGGGTTGTAAATCTGTGGAATTCGCTGCCTCAGAGAGCTGTGGAAGCCGGGACATTGATTAAATTTAAGATAGAGATAGACAGTTTCTTAACCGATAAGGGGATAAGGGGTTATGGGGAGCGGGCGGGGAAGTGGAGCTGAGTCCATGATCGGATCAGCCATGATCGCATTAAATGGCGGAGCAGGCTCGAGGGGCCACATGGCCTACTCCTGCTCCTATTTCTTATGTTCTTATGTTCCTGTAAGAGAACATCAGTAGCACCTTCCTTGCTCCAACCTTGGAAAGGGTGCGGCCGAGAGCGGGGTCGGTCTGAGGCACTCCAGGGCTAAAGAAACAACTCACCGTGGCTCCAAAAGGAGCCATTCTACCTCCAGACAAAGGAAGCTGATCCCTGCCAGTACGATCGCAAGCCTCAAAGGGACACCCACCAGCTCTCAGCTGGTGTGAGTTCTTCTGAGGCCCAATTAAGGGCATAAATGGGAACAGCGGGTCCTGCACCATCGTGGGCCACCCGACCTGCGTGAGAACACCTCCGCGAGTCGGGGCTATAAAGAGAGCTGGAGCGTGCCACTAAAGCTTCCAGCGTGAGCCGCTCCAAGTGTGCGACAGCTTCGAGGTGGGCGACTGGGTGACGTCATCAGGACCCATGTCGCCGTTTGGAGCGTGGGCAGGGCTATCGGCGGGGCCCAGGTACAGCGCAGGTGCGGCGCGTGATCGAGGTGGAGGAGCGATGAGTAATCGTGGCTGAGATTCGGTGGGTGAGCGTGGCGGAGGTTCGGCGAATGTGTGGTGCGGAGGTGCGGTGAGAAATTTTGGCGGAGGTTCGGCAAGTGTTTGGTGCGGAGGTGCGGCGGGATATCGTGGTGAAGGTGCGGCGAGTGTTTTGTGGCGGAGGAGCGGCGGGAGATCGTGGCTGAGGTGCGGCGAATGTTTGTGGCGGAGGTGCGGCGAGAGATCGTGGCGGAGGTGCGGCAGATGAGGGAACGGGGCCCAGAAGAGCCGAGGGCCCAGGGGGCAGCACGGGCCAGCCCACACTGCGATATGTGTGCGCACTGGGTCTGTGCAGCAGAGCAGGTCGTCCTGGTTACCCCTTGCCATTGGATAAAGGCCGAGCTCTGTCAAGCCCGTGTGGTGGCTGATGTGCAATGGTCACCACATGTTAAAAAGATCCACGCACAGGCATCAGTTCAGGACTGGAACATCGGGTCCTTCATTGAAACATCTGTGAACTCATGTGGAAGCAAGTCATCCTCGTTCGAGGGACCGCCTTCGATGATGAAGAAGAGCATAAAGGGTGGAATTCCCGGAGTGGCCCAGGTCCTCCCCCTGACATGGTCCCATGGTGTTTGGGGCACAGCTGGGACATCTATCTCTGCCTCGGCACGGGTTGGGCAAGTGTTGCTTATTCTGCCGCCACAACTGGGTGCTGTTTCCTCGTCTTTGTCCGACGCAGTCATCATGCTGCTAGCACAGGCCGGGAATTTCTCCTTTCGCTGGAAGTAGATGGAGGTTTCGCTGCATTTTCAGCACGAGGAGAACCATCAACCAACACCTGTTGCTGAAACCCTTATCCTTGCTTCTGTTACCCCCAGATTCGACTATTCCAACGCTTTCCTGGCTGACCTCCAATAAGGCGTGAATTTATATAGCGCCTTTCACGACCACCGGATGTCTCAAAGCACCTTACAGCCAATGAAGTACTTTTGGAGTGTAATGTGGGAAACACAGCAGCCAATTTTCACACAGCAAGCTCCCACAAACAGCAATGTGATAATAACCAGATAACCTGTGTTTTTTTTCGTTATGTTGATTGGGGGATAAATATTGGCCAGTATACCCGGGGATGACTCCCCTGTTCTTCGAAATAGTGCCCTGGGATCTTTTACGTCCACTTGAGAGAGCAGACGGTGCCTCGGTTTAACATCTCATCAAAGACGGCACCTCCGACAGTGCAGTACTCCCTCAGCACTGCACTGGGAGTGTCAGCCTAGATTTATGTGCTCAAGTCCCTGGAGTGGGACTTGAACCCACAACCCTCTGACTCAGAGGCGAGAGTGCTACCCACTGAGTCACAGCTGACATTTAGAGCCTCCATAAACATGAACTCATCCAAAACTCTGCTGCTCACATCCAATCCCACACCAAGTCTCACTGACCTACATTGGCTCCTGATCCACCAATGCCACAAATTAAAAATTCTTACCCTCCGTGGCCTCACCCCTTCCTACCTCTGTAACTCCTTCAGCCCTACAACCCTCCAGGAACTCTGCATTCCACCAACTCTTACACATCCTCCACTCCCCTTCGCTCGACCATCGGTGGCCGGGCATTCAGCCATCCAGGCCCTAAGCTCCAGGGTTCCCTATCTAAACCTCTCCGCTTCTCTCTCCTCCTTAAAACCTACACATTTGACCAAGCTTTTAGTCATAAGCCCTAAGTGTCAGTTGTGTCTCAGTGGGTAGCACTCTTGCCTTTGAGTCAGAAGGTTGTGGGTTCAAGTCCCACTCCAGAGACTTGAGCACATAAAAACCTAGGCTGAGGGAGGGCTGCACTGTTGGAGATGCTGTCTTTCGGATGAGACGTTAAACCAAAACACAGTCAGCTCTCTTGGGCGGATGTAAAAGATTCCATGCCACTATTTCGAAGAAAAGCAGGGGAGGTGTCCTGGCCAATATTTTGTCTTCTTAGGCAGTCCCCTGGAGGTGAGGATGACTTGCTTCCACAATAAAATGAGTTCTAAGGTGGCAGATGAGTCGTATGCGGGATCTACAGTCTCTGTCACAGGTGGGGCAGGTGGTGGCTGGAGGGACGGGTGGGTGGGGTGCTTGATTAGTCGTGCGCTCCTTCCGCTGTTTGTACTTGGCTTCCGTGTGTTCCCAGCGAAGATACTTGAGATGTTCGGCTCCTTCTCAGATGCTTCTCCTCCACTTTGAGTGGCCTTGGGCCAGGGATTCCCCAGATTCGGTGGGGATGTTACATTTTTTCAAGGTGACTTTGAGGGCGTCCTTGCTATGTTTTCTCTTCCCTGCTGGGGCCCGCTTGCTGTGACGGAGCTCGGAGTAGAGCGCTTGTCTCGGGAGTCTAGCATCGGGCATGCGGACAATGTGGCCCGCTCACCGGAGCTGATCGAGCGTGGTCAATGCCTCGATACTGGGGATGTTGGCCTCAGAGAGAACGCTGGCATTGATGCCCCTATCCTGTCAATGAATTTGCAGGATTTTGTGGAGGCAACGTTGGTAGTACTCCTCCAGTGCTTTGAGGGCCAATACTTATCCCTAAATCAACATCACTAAAGCAGATTATTAGGTCATTATCACATTGCTGTTTGTGGGAGCTTGCTGTGAGCAAATTGCCTGCTGCGTTTCCCACATTACAACAGTGACTACATCCAAAAGTACTTCATTGGCTGTAAAGTACTTTGGCATGTCCGTTGGTCATGAAAGGCGCTATATAAATGCAAGTCTTTCTTTAATAGCTCCTTTTTTGGCTCGATTTCAATTTTTGCCTGATTATGCTCCTGTGATGCACCTTGGGGCTTGTTCCTACATTATAAGGGAATATATAAATGCAAGTTGCTGTTGCGGTTGATGAATGAGGTGTGTAATCCCAGCAAAAAGGAACCTGCATTTATATAGCTCATTTCATAGCCTCAGGATTACTGTTGAAGCATGTCCACTTGTCTTGGGCAATTTTGGCATAGCAAGATCACACACCCAGCAACGGGATAAATGATCAGTCAGTGGGTTCCTGACGGTATTGATTGAGGGATAACTGTTGGCCGGGACACCAGGAGAATTTCTTGCTTCTTCCCGGTGAGGGTGGGAGAGGAAAATAGACCAGGGCAGGACTGCGCCTTGCCCTCAATTTCCCCATGCTTCCCACCCGTATCCGCCCGGCTTGGAAAATCCAGGTCATATCGCCTGCCAGTCCCTCAGCTTCGCTGGGACATATCCTGGAATTTCCTACCTAACGACATTGTGGGAGCACCATCACCACCAGGACTGCTGCTGTTGAAGGAGGAGTGCCCAGCATCACCTTCTCTGAGCAACTAGGGATGGACAATAAATGCCAGTGACGCCCACAACCTGAGAACAAGTGACACAAACGATCTCTGACACTCATACCGAAACTGCTCGCCTAGTGCTCAATAAAGAATCTAAACACATCATTGCAAAAGTCCCCCACTTTTCCTGTTAACTATAGGTGAATCATTTGGACTTTTTAAAGAAAAAAACAATGACAGGTTTGTAGGTTCTGCTGAGACGTGACTAAAATCCCTCCCTGTTCCTGTGTGTCGCTGCACTAGCGTCTCTCATTGCAGTCTTCTGCTTCTGTGCGCCCCTGCCGTTCTCCGCCCCAAAACAGGCCTTGACCAATTTCTTGCCCGCTGCAGAAAACAACTGTTTTCATCCTACTTCCCGGTTTGCTGCTTTTCTAAAAATCGCCTCTGGTTGAGCTTCTACCGTTGATGGGCCCTCCTCTCTCCTCACCCCAATGCTGCCTTAAGATCAGCCCACTGAACTTGTGGTGAGGTGAGGCAGTCTGAAGATCACATGAGGGTGGACTACCCTCGAGGACTATCCCAGTCCGCTGTGGGGTTCCGCCACGGTTACAGCAGCCGAGGAGATTCTCCCACCTCCCCCAATGTCATTTCGTCACCCATTTAGTGACCTGGTCCTTGCTCTGTAATTGTGACAATTGTCGCCTCACCCATTGAGGCAAGAAACCTCCAGTCAATTCATAACTGTAGAGTTTTGGTTCCGTTTTTGACTTCCATTTTTTTATACAGGTGCAGCAAACAATTAAGAAAGCAAATGGCATGTTGGCCTTTATTACGAGGATTTGAGTATAAGAGTAAAGACGTCTTACTGCAATTATATCGGGCCCTGGTGAGACCGCACCTGGAGTATTGTGTACAGTTTTGGTCTCCTTACCTAAGGAAGAATATACTTGCCATAGAGGGAGTGCAACCAAAGTTCACCAGACTGATTCCTGGGATGGGGGGGATTGTCCTATGAGGAGAGATTGAGCAGACTAGGCCTATATTCTCTAGAGTTTAGAGGAATGAGAGGATGATCTCATTGAAACATACAAAATTCTTACAGGGCTTGACAGCGTAGATGCAGGGAGGATGTTTCCTCTGGCTGGGGAGTCTAGAACCAGGGGTCATAGTCTCAGAATAAGCGGTTGGCCATTTAGGACTGAGATGAGGAGAAACGTTTTCATTCAGAGGGTGGTGAATCTTTGGAATTCTCTACCCCAGAGGGCTGTGGAGGCTCAGTCTTTGAATATATTCAAGACAGAGCGTGATAGACTTTTGAATGTTGAGGGAATCAAGGGATATGGGGACAGTGCAGGAAAGTGGAGTTGAGGTAGAAGATCAGCCATGATCTCATTGAATGGTGGAGCAGGCTCGAGGAGCCGAATGGCCTACTCCTGCTCCTAATTCTTATGTTCTTATGTTTTTATACCATGGCTGCAACGAGCTTATGAGCTTGTTAGGTTATGTCAATGGCGCAGTCGGTAAGAGCACCATCAAGAGTACAGAAAGACGGCACCTTCCGACAGAGCTGGTCTCTGGAGTGGGGCCTGAACCTTCTGACTCCGAAATGAGCCGGAGCTGACACAAGTTCGACACAAAGCGGTTGCTTCAGCCACCCAATTGCAGGCAGTTTCTGATCATTAAACAGAGCAAGGCGAGCTGCCTCCCGTTACAACATTAAGGGTTATGAGGAGGGAATCAGTTGAATACGTTTCTTTAAAATCCAATTTGGTGAGTGCTCCACAAGTAATTGTGTTGTGGATCAGAAGTAGCAGCAGTATAAATAAGCTCAGGTATAGTCAACCCATGCCAGGAATGTAGGAGCGTGTTGCTGAGAGATTTTAAGCATGAAGTAAGATTATGCTCCGACGATGATTTCTATGAATCGTGCATAAAAATGGGCAATTTATAAATCTTCGTTCCACTTAACAATCATTCAGCAACACAACCTGCGCAAAGCCCCACAGGAAGGACTGAACAAACAGTGACATTCTACACCAAACTAACTCGATTTTTAAAATGAGTGGCTATCTCAGCCCAGCTTGGCTGTGTTTAGTGCCTGGGACATCCGAACCCAGCAAAATGGGACAGGTTTGTGCTTGGATCAGGGAGCAGTGTTCAAAGATTAAGAGTTCTATTCAACAGTAGTAATGCGGAGGAATTGGCTCTATGTGGATTCAAATCAGAACTAATCTTGTGCAATTAACAGCCTGCATCTATCGGGCCGCAAATGCAAATGTCGATTCTTGGCAGCTGAATTTAAATAAAATGCACATGTGTTTTCACATGGATGTGTGTACACGTGTGTGTGTTTGTATATATGTGTGAATTTGTATCTGCATATGTGTGTGTATACGTGTGTGTGTGTGTGTGTGTGCGTCTGTGTGTGTAAGTGTGTGTATGCGTGTGTGTATATGTGTGCGTCTATGTAAGTATGTATGTGTATGTGCATGTGTGTTTTGGTGTGTGTGTATGTGTGTGTGTGTACGTATGCGTGTGTGCGAGCATGTGTATGTACATGTACGTATACGTATGTGTGTATGTGTGTATATACGTGAGGAAAAGAGTGTTTGAAGATCAGGCCCTCAAAACTGCCACCAAGCTCATGGTCTACAGGGTTATAGAAATACCCGCCCTCCTGTATGGCTCAGAGACATGGACCATGTACAGTAGACACCTCAAGTCGCTGGAGAAATACCATCAACGATGCCTCTGCAAGATCCTACAAATTCCCTGGGAGGACAGATGCACCAACTTTAGCATCCTCAACCAGGCCAACATCCCCAGCATTGAAGCACTGAACACACTTGATCAGCTCCGCTGGGCAGGCCACATCGTTCGCATGCCAGACACAAGACTCCCAAAGCAAGCGCTCTCCTTCATGGCAAACGAGCCAAAGGTGGGCAGAGGAAACATTACAGGGACATCCTCAAAGCCTCCCTGAAAAAGTGCAACATCCCCACTGACACCTGGGAGTCCCTGGCCAAAGACCGCCCTAAGTGGAGGAAAAGCATCCAGGAGGGCGCTGAGCACCTCGAGTCTCATCGCCGAGAGCATGCAGAAATCAAGCGCAGGCAGTGGAAAGAGCATGCGGCAAACCAGTCCCACCCACCTCTTCCCTCAACAACTATCTGTCCCACCTGTGACAGGGACTGTGGTTCTCGTATTGGACTGTTCAGCCACCTAAGAACTCATGTTAAGAGTGGAAGCAAGTTTTCCTCGATTCCGAGGGACTGCCTATGATGATGATGATGATGATGATATACGAGTGTGTGTGTGTGTGTGTGTGTGTGTATGTGAGTATGTGTATGTGTATGTGCATGTTTGTGTGCGTGTACGTGTGTGTGTATGTGCGTGTTTGTGTGTGTGTACGTGTGTGTGTATGTAAGTGTGTGTTTATGTGTGTGTTTGTGTGTGTGTACATGTGTGTTTCTGTATACATGTGTGTGTGTGTACATGTGTGTGTGTGTATACGTGTGCATATATGGAGGTTGGGATCAGTGACATAAGCAGGATTTTGTTCAGGGGCGTTTGGATATGAGTTTGCCAAACAAAACTACTTCAAAAGGTTTATTTTTCCAAATAGGAAATTTCACAATAAAGTTCAAATAGAAACATTATTATTGTACTTCCGTTCATCTAACAATTCAAATAAAACAAATGAAATGATAAAACGGAGTCTTATCAGACAAATACTCTAAAGTCGGTGCCCCGATTATGTGTCACTGGTCTATCAATAACTTCCCAGCTCTTCACTCCACTACTCCGGAGACCATTTAGAAGTGCAAAGACCAGCTAATCGGTTTTCACCAGTCGAATTGCAACACTGAGTGGCTCTGGAAGAACGTTGTTTCTGTGTTTCTAACAAGTGATCTAAAGTACGTTCTTTCGAAGGAACGAGAGACCCAATAAAATAAAATCCTAGAAATATCAGTGGTGTTTGAGCACCCTGAACAAGCCTGTTGTGTCTGTTCTCCATCCCCCCCCCCCCCACTACACCTCTCAGCCCCCACCCACCCCCATGTGTCAGCCGTGACTCAGATGTAGCCCTGCTGCCTCCGAGTCAGAAGGTCGTCGGTTCAAATCCCACTCCAGAGATTTGCGCATATAATCCAGGCTGACACTCTGGTGCAGTACTGAGGCTCCGCTGCACTGTCAGAGATGGTAAACCGATGACCTCTCAGGTGGACATAAAAGATTCCAAGGCACTATTTCGTAGAAGAGCAGAGGAGTTACCCCCGGTGCCCTGGCCAATATCACTGAAACAGATTATCTGATCACTATAACATTCTGCTGTGTTTAAGTTGGCTGCCACATTTCCTACAATAGCAACTGCACTTGAAAACATACTTCATGGGCTGTAAAGCACTTTAGGACGTCCGGTGGTCGTGAAAGGCATTATATAAAATGCAAGTTCTTTCTTTCCTGAGGCTGTTCAGTATATAAAAGAAATAAAGACTTGCATTTATATAGCGCCTTTCATGACCATCGGACGTCTCAAAGCGCTTTACAGACCATGAAGTACTTTTGGAGTGTAGTCACTGTTGTAATATGGGAAACGCGGCAGCCAATTTGCGCACAGCAAACTCCCACAAATAGCAATATGATATTGATCAGATAATCTGTGTTTGTTATGTTGATTGAGGGATAAATATTGACCAGGACACTGGGGATAACTCCCCTGCTCTTTTCCAAATAATGCCGTGGGATCGTTTACGTCCACCTGAGAGGGCAGACAGGGTCTCGGTTTAACTTCTCATCCGAAAAACGGCACCTCCAACAGTGCTGCACTCCCTCAGCACTGCACTGGAGTGTCAGCCTGGATTTCCGAAGTTTAACTGCAGGAATAAGAAACATGAGAAAATGATATAATCACCTGAGTAAAAAGAGAACAGAAATGTGAGTAATGTAACATAACAAAAAGCCAGACTTCTTTCAATACCGGCAGTTACATTTCCTATTGATTTTAGTTTGACCTAGTTTGGTGACTAATAATCAAATTAGGATGTTAAGGGGTTAGAACTGAGGATGCGAAAGGCACTATATAAATGCAGATCCATTCTTGTTTTCGATCTGTATATCACCAGAAGAGGGGAGGCTGGCGGGATGACATGTCTACAACGTGTCGTCCGAAAGACCTGGCGCCAGTGGTGCAAACCTTTCATTGACCTCAGTAGATCACTAAACGTTACTGCAAAGCAACACTCAATCTCATCCTGCTGTGCCACTCATCATATGCCCATCACTCTGCATTCCCTACCCTACTCCTGCACATCCTTACTCACACCAACTTACCTTGCACCTCCACCCATCCATCTCTATCTACATTATCACTTCCCCATCTCACTAGCCACCTCTCACACTCACCCTCATCCTGTCCAACCACACAAGGGTAGGCACTTGGGTCTTTTAGACAATGTTCACGTATCTCCAAGTTTGCAGATGACACTAAGCTGGGTGGCAGTGTGAGCTGTGAGGAGGATGCTAAGAGGCTGCAGGGTGACTTAGACAAGTTAGGGGAGTGGGCAAATGCATGGCAGATGCAGTATAATGTGGATAAATGTGAAGTTACTCACTTTGGTGGCAAAAACAGGAAAGCAGAACATTATCTGAATGGTGATAGATTAGAAAAAGGGAGGTACAACGAGACCTGGGTGTCATTGAAGGTTGGCATGCAGGTACAGCAGGCGATGAAGAAGGCAAATGGCATGTTGGTCTTCATAGTGAGAGGATTTGAGTAAAGGAGCAGGGAGGTTTTACTGCAGTTGTACAGGGCCTTGGTGAGGTCACACCTTGAATATTGTGTCCAGTTTTGGTCTCCTAATCCGAGGAAGGACGTTCTTGCTATTGAAGGAGTGCAGCGAAGGTACATCAGACTGATTCCCGGGATGGCTGGATTGACATATGAGGAGAGACTGAATCAACTGGGCCTTTATACATTGGAGTTTAGAAGGATGAGAGGGGATCTCATAGAAACATATAAGATTCTGACGGGACTGGACAGGTTAAATGCGGGTAGAATGTTCCCGATGTTGGGAAAGTCCAGGACATGGGGGTCACAGTCTAATTCCCTGCCGCAGAGAGTTGTTGATGCCAGTTCATTGGATATATTCAAGAGGGAGTTACGGCTAAGGGGATCAAGGGGTATGGAGAGAAAGCAGGAAAGGGGTACTGAGGGAATGATCAGCCATGATTTTATTGAATGGTGGTGCAGGCTCAAAGGGCCGAATGGCCTACTCCTGCAACTATTTTCTATGTTTCTATGTTTCTATGTAGAAACATATAAAATTCTGATGGGATTGGACAGGTTAGATGCAGGAAGAATGTTCCCGATGTTGGGGAAGTCCAGAACCAGGGATCACAGTCTAAGGATAAGGGGTAAGCCATTTAGGACCGAGATGAGGCGAAACTTCTTCACCCAGAGAATTGTGAACCTGTGGAATTCTCTACCACAGAAAGTTGTTGAGGCTAGTTGGTTAGATATATTCAAAATGGAGTTAGATGTGGCCCTTACGGCTAAAGGGATCAAGGTGTATGGAGAGAAAGCACGAATGGAGTACTGAAGTTGCATGATCAGCCATGATCATATTGAATGGTGGTGCAGGCTCGAAGGGCCGAATGGCCTACTCCTGCACGTATTTTCTATGTTTCTATTTTTCTATGTCCATAGAATTTTTGGTGATAAGAACATAAGAACATAAGAAATAGGAGCAGGAGTAAGCCATACGGCCCCTCGAGCCTGCTCTGCCATTTAACGCGATCATGGCTGATCCGATCATGGACTCAGGTCCACTTCCCTGCTCGCTCTCCATAACCCCTTATTCCGTTATCATTGAAGAAACTGTCTATTTCTGTCTTAAATTTATTCAATGTCCCAGCTTCCACAGCTCTCCGAGACAGCAAATTCCACAGATCCACAATCCTCATTTCTCCTCATCTCAGTTTTAAATGGGCGGCCCCTTATTCAAAGATTATGCCCTCTAGTTCTAGTCTCCCCTATCAATGGAAACATCCTCTCTGCATCCACCTTGTCAAGCCGCCTCATAATCTTATACATTTCGATAAGATCACCTCTCATTCTTCTGAATTTCAATGAGTAGAGGCCCAACCTACTCAACCTTTCCTCATAAGTCAAGCCCCTCATCTCTGGAATCAACCTTGTGAACCTTCTCTGAACTGCCTCCAAAGCAAGTATATCCTTTCATAAATAAGGAAACCAAAACTGCACGCAGTATTCCAGGTGTGGCCTCACCAATACCCTGTATAACTGTAGCAAGACTTCCCTGCTTTTATACTCCATCCCTTTTGCAATAAAGGCCAAGATTCCATTGGCCTTCCTGATCACTTGCTGTACCTGCATACTAACCTTTTGTGTTTCATGCACCAGGACTCCAGGTCCCGCTATACTGCGGCACTTTGCAATATTTCTCCATTTAAATAATAACTTGTTCTTTGATTTTTCCTGCCAAAGTGCATAACCTCACTTTCCAAAATTATACTCCATCTGCCAAATTTTTGCCCACTCACTTAGTCTGTCTATGTCCTTTTTCAGATTTTTTTGTGTTCTCCTCACACATTGTGTTTGTTGTCAAACATTGAAATCTTTATGTTGAAGACTTTGTGTTCTTGGACAGATTTGTGTGCACCTTTGGAAGTGGCTTAGTGAGTTGTAGTGAATAGGCAGACATAAGAGTACCCCCCGCAATGGTGATGCGTGTGAAAGGAATGGCTTGGGTATTGCATGGATGCTTTATGGTGCTGGTGTGGGGTGGTGCCAGCCTGGCGCATCACGTGGCAACCAAGTTGCACAACGTCAAGTGAAATAAATGTGAGACCATTCCTGGCCTCCTGGGCAGCACTGTGGGCAGGTGCTGATGCCTTGTGTACGGTGCAGCATCAGGTGATTACCGGAGATTGGTGCTGGTGTGTTTAGTGAGGCTGGTGTTGGGGCTGATCGTGGTGGGATTCTGAGGACCAAGGTGAGATTTTTTCCAAGGGCACCGATGCTGCTGGAAAAGATGGCAGTGAGGTTGAGCTGACAGAAGCGATCTGTCAATGGTGAGAGAGGTTGCTCCAAGGAGGTGACCGTGAATAGAGAGTTCACTGAAAACACTTCCAAACTGTATACAGCTCAAAAGTTTCTTTCAAATCCTGAAGGCTTCAGCTTCTGACATTTGAAAGTGAACAGCTGTGAGATGGTAGCTTCTATACCACTTCTACAGCTGTCAACCAGCCAAAGCAATCGAATCACTGAGAACCCGACACACTTACCTTGCGTGTTCCCTGAGAGACAGCAAACTCGTCAAAAAGTTAGTAAAATTGTCAGTGCCTGCTTTTAATCCTCTTAAATAGCATTCGACTACATATTAAGTAATTTAATTAACTGGCCCGCCGCTTGGTATCAGATCTGTGATCCGCATGCAGACCTGACAGTTGAAAGACTGACACGGAGCAGGGTTCAGAGCAAGATCCCAACCCACTGTTGCAGGGTAGGAAGATTCCGGCCATTGTGTGGGCCAAATGTTTTCAGAAAAGAGCTTAAAAACAAAGGGAAACTCATCTGTGTAATAAACATAGAAGCATAGAAATTTACAACGCAGAAGGAGGCCATTTCCGCCCATCGTGTCAGCGCCGGCCGACAAAGAGCCGCAAAGCCCTTGGTCAGCAGCCCTAAAGGTTACATATAAACCTATGAACAATGGCAGAAAGTCAAAGAGCACCCAGCCCAACCAGTCCGCCCCACACAACTGCGACACCCCTTATACTGAAACATTTTACACTCTACCCCATAAGTAACAGCTTTTAATGTTATAGGTTAAATATTTCATTACTCTTTTCTCTTGTATATATATTTTTCTATAACTATAAAACTCGTCTTAACTTTGTTCAGGAAAATAAACTACTGATATGTTATCTGTAGACTATAAAAAATGACTGCTGTCTGCTTCACTGTCCTTGGGAAAAACCATGTTTTATATGTAGTTGCTAACGTAATTTACAACTTGATGATAGTGACTTCCATCCAAGCACAGAAAAGGAGACAGAATATGCCTGGACAATGATGCTTTCGACATCAGTCAAAAACTACAGGGATATAAGCAGCAGTCCCATTGAAGCAAGCCTGGAACTGCTGTATTTATGCAATTATCCAAAAAGATCATGCATGAAATGAAAAGGGATGAGAAAAATGACACAGTGAAGCAGATAGCAGTCATTTTATAATGAAATGTTTGCGACAGAACTGGTGTCTTTTACTGAAAGGCACAGTGTGGATTGTAATTGATTCACTGAGGGATCTTGCATGCCAGCATGGCTTTCTTAAATATACGGTGCCCTAACTAAGGGCTAGAGTTTCCCTAACCTGTTTTTCTGGCGCCCTCACCTGTGGTGCGCCGTTTTTGTCCGCAACCAAGCGAGCCGAAAAAAGACGTCGGTATTCTGGCCGTTCCCCAGCCTCTCTTCAGTGGTGGCGCAGCGTGGCCCAATGGATTGGGGGCGGAGCCAGATCCCGGCACTGAAAACAGTGCCGATACCTCTGCACATGCGCACTAGAGTCTGCGCGCATGTGCAGTAGCTCCTGGCAGGCCGTTTCTGCAAACGCGCGCTGCAGGCTGTGTGGGAGGGGCCTGAAGCACGCCGCCCCTAGCCCTGCCCGAATGGGCTCCCTCATCGGCGGCCCGCTGCATTCCCTAAGGTAGGATTTCTATTTTTTATTTGTTATTTACTGATTGATTTTGGTACTTTGGGTGCAGGGTTCCTTCTATTTTATTTGTTAATTAATTGCTTATTACTTTTTGTGCTTTGTTTGGTGCTTGGTGGTGCTTTAAATGTAGTTACTTGCACCGATTCCTCAGCTCTAGGTGAGGTTTTTCTGTGCAGACAGAAGTGGACACATACGCTGGCTTAAGTTAGTTTGGAGCAACTATTTGCTGGCCAAACGCCTAAAACAGGGGTAAGTGGCTGGGAACGCCCCCTTTTGAAAAAAAAACTGAACTTAAAAAAAAACCTAACTAACTCACTTACACTGGTGCAAATGAAATGGCCAGAATTGCAACGAAAAAGATAGTCCAGAAAAATCAAGTTGCTCCAAAAAAAAAGGAGCAACTCCTGGGGAAACTTGGGTCCATATATGTAGAGTTTTATTTTCTCCAACACCTGTTCAAAAGCATGTGTCATATTATTTTTAATATTTGCAATGAGGTAAGATGCTAATATAATATTTAAGTACAAGAATATTGTGGTAAAGGACTACAAGAGCAAAAAAACCTGTTGCCAGCCATTTTCTCCTGACAGCTGAGAGTTGCAGTACAATACGTCATTTTCCTTTCATGTGATGCTGTCCCACTGTGAGTGGCAAACATGATGATTGCAATAAATGGCAAAAGCAGCTTTAGCAAAATAAACGAACCCACGTGCAAACAGAATTGTGTATGTACGTATACTTCTATGTATTGGGATATTGGAAGGAGGACAGTAGGTGTATGTTTGTGTGTATGTACTCGGCACATACAGCAGAGCCTGGTCTCCAGTCATCTTGGATCCCCTCGCCACTTGATCAAGACCTTGCTCTGTCAAGCCCGTGTGGTGGCTGGTGTGCAACGGCCACCCCACATTAAAAGAATTCACGCACAGGCATCTTCCACCGTTTAAAAATGAAGTTCGGGACCTGGAACATCAGGACCCTCATGGACAACACTTGTGACAGAGACTGTAGGTACCACATCGGACTCATCAGTCACCTGAGAACTCATTTTTCGTGTGGAAGCAATTCATCCTCGACTCCGAGGGACTGCCTAAGAAGAAGAGGCGGAAGTAAGCCTGTCATTTTATCAAACGCAGTTTTCAATTTGTAAACAGGCCCACGTTCGAAAGCTGCTGCAGCCAGAACGCCCTGCCCCTGAATAAAAAGAAAAAAAAAGAAAGGCTTGGATTTATATAGCGCCTTTCATGACCACGTCTCAAAGTGCTTTATAGCCAATGAAGTACCTTTGGAGTGTAGTCATTGTTGTAATGTGCGAAAAGCGGCAGCCGATTTTCCCACAGCAAGCTCCCGCAAACAGCAATGTGATAATGACCAGATAATCTGTTTTAGTTATGTTGATTGAAGGAAAAATATTGACCAGGATGCCGGGGAGAACTCCCCTGCTCTTCTTTGAAATAGTGCCATGGGATCTTTTACAGATTTTTGAATGATAAGGGAGTCACGGGTTATGGGGACTGGGTGGGGAAGTGGAGTTGAGGCCAAGATCAGATCAGCCATGACCTTATTTGAATGGCGGAGCAGGCTCGAGGGGCCAAATGGCCTACTCCTGCTCCTATTTCTTATGTTCTTATGTACATCCACCTGAGAGAGCAGACAGGGCCTCGTTTTAAACATAGAAACATAGAAACATAGAAACATAGAAAATAGGTGCAGGAGTAGGCCATTCGGCCCTTCGAGCCTGCACCACCATTCAATATAATCATGGCTGATCATGCACTTCAGTACCCCATTCCTGCTTTCCCTCCATACCCCTTGATCCCTTTAGCCATAAGGGCCACATCTAACTCCCTTTTGAATATATCTAACAAACTGGCCTCAACAACTTTCTGTAGTAGAGAATTCCACATGCTTACAACTCTCTGAGTGAAGAAGTTTCTCCTCATCTCGGTCCTAAATTTACCCTTAGACTGTGACCCCTGGTTCTGGACTTCCCCAACATCGGGAACATTCATCCTGTCATGTATCTCACATTACTGTACATAACTGTAACTTACCATGCTATACATGACTGTAACTAATAATGACCTGTAACCACAAGCATACCTTATCACCGGGGTGCACTTGCAGGAGACACTGCATACCTGCTCCACACAGGTATATAAAGACAGGTCTCAGGCAAGTGAGGCATTCGAGAGCTGTGAAATAAAGGTGCAGGTCCTGAGTGACCTTGACTTCAGCATGTGCCTCGTGTGAGTCTGTACTGCAGGGACAGGACTTTACAGTGGCGACGAGTTACGGGATCACAGAATCTACAGAATGGCGACCAACGGCTCAGATGAAAAATCCAATGCTGGAGATAATTGGGAGAACTTTATAGAAAGGCTCCAGCAAAGCTTTGTAACCAAAGACTGGTTAGGCAACAAAAAGGCAGACAAGAGAAGAGCCCATCTCTTGACCAGCTATGGCTCAAAAACATACGCCTTAATGAAGGACCTACTGGCACCCGAGAAACCAGCAAGCAAATCGTTTGAAGAGTTGAGCACACTGGTAAGAGACCACCTGAAGCCAGCGAGCAGCCTACACATGGCCAGACACAGGTTCTACAACTACAGACTCTGTGTGGGCCAGAGCATACCCGACTTTGTGGCGGAACTTCGGAGGCTGGCTAGTTTATGTGAGTTCTCCGATGAACTAAGGAGAGAAGTACTGAGAGACTTTTTTATTGAAGGAATAGGCCACGCAGGCATATTCCAAAAGCTCATAGAGACCAAGAACTTGACCCTAGAGGCAGCAGCACTGGTTGCACAGACATTCTTGGCAGGAGAAGAAGAAATGAGGTTGATCTACACTGCGGGTACGACAACTAATGAAACATCGGAACAAGGGATCCACAGTGTGAAACAAGCCGCTACCCCCACACACAGACAAAGGTAGGAGACCAAACCTTTTCATAGGCACATGTATGAACTATCACTACAGGCAGACTGCCTGATGTGGGGCAGCCGAGTAGTTATGCCTCTGCGAGGCAGAGAAGCATTTGTCCGGGAGCTCCACCGCGAGCACCCGGAGATCGTTCTCATGAAGGCCATAGCCAGATCCCACGTCTGGTGGCCTGGCATTGTCGCGGACTTGGAGCTCTGCGTCGGATGGTGCACCATTTGTGCCCAACTCAGTAATGCCCCCAAGGAGGCCCCCCTGAGCCCCTGGCCCTGGCCCACCAAACCGTGGTCGCGGGTGCACGTAGACTATGCAGGCCCATTCATGGGCAAAATGTTCCTCGTAGTCGGCGATGAGTTTTCAAAGTGGATTGAATGCACCATTTTAAATTCGAGCACCACCTCCACCACTGTGGAGAGCCTTGGAACCATGTTTGCAACGCATGGAATTCCTGACAAATAGGTCAGTGATAATGGTCCGTTTTTCACCAGTGCAGAATTCCAAGATTTTATAGTTGACCACGGCATAAATCATGTTAAGACAGCACCGTTCAAGCCGGCCTCCAATGGCCAGGTGGAGCGAGCAGTGCAAATCATTAAACAAGGCATGCTTAAAATCCCAAGGTCCCACGCTGAAGGGCCGCCTGTCGCGACTGCTGCTGGCATACAGATCTCGTCCGCATTCATTGACTGGGGTTCCCCCTGCGCAACTATTGATGAAACGGACCTTAAAGGCAAGGCTCTCGTTAATTCTCCCAGACATGCATGAAATCGTTGAGGCAAAGCGCCGTAAGCTAACTGTGTACCATGACCGAAATTCGAGGGGGAGGTGGAATGAGATAGGGGACAAAGTGTTTATGCTAAACTATGGCAGGGGTCCCAAATGGATTGCCGGGACAGTAACAGACAAGGAAGGAAACAGGCTACTGGTGGTACAAATGGACAATGGCCAAACCTGCCGGAGGCATGTAGATCAAGTCAAAAGTAGATTCACCAACAACACTGAAGAACCAGAGGCAGACTACAATGTGGAACTCACACCACACCTGGTGGACAGACAGAGGGAACAACCTGAGGAAAGGGCTATCTCAACAGACAGCCCAGGCGAGATACCAGCAATCATACTGAACGAAATAGACAGCCCAGGCGAGATACCAACAATCACACCGAAAGAAAAACAGGCACCAAGGCAAACAACTGAACCACAACTAAGACGCTCCACGCGAGAGCTTAGACCACCTGAGAGACTGAATCTATAAAGACAATAAGACCTTGGGGGAGGGTGATGTCATGTATCTCACATTATTGTACATAACTGTATCTTACCATGTCAAACAGGACTGTAACTAATAATGACCTGTAACCACAAGCATACCTTACCACCAGGGGTGCACTTGCAGGAGACACTTCATACCTGTTCCACACAGGTATATAAAGACATGTCTCAGGCAAGTGAGGCATTCGAGAGCTGTGAAATAAGGGTGCAGGTCCCGAGTGACCTTGACTTCAGCATGTGCCTCGTGTGAGTCTGTACTGCAGGGACAGGACTTTACACTTCCTGCATTTAATCTGTTCACTCTCGTCAGAATTTTATATGTTTCTATGAGATCCCCTCTCATCCTTCTAAATTCCAGTGAATATAAGCCGAGTTGATCCAGTCTTTCTTCATATGTCAGTCCTGTCATCCCGGGAATCAGTCTGGTGAGCCTTCGCTGCACTCCCTCACTAGCAAGAATGTCCTTCCTCAGATTAGGAGACCAAAACTGTACACAATACTCAAGGTGAGGCCTCACCAAGGCCCTGTACAACTGCAGTAAGACCTCCCTGCTCCTATACTCAAATCCTCTCGCTATGTCTCATCGAAAGACGGCACCTCCCACAGTGCAGTACTCCCTCAGCACTGCACTAGAGTATCAGCCTAGATTTTTTGTGCTCAAGTCCCTAGAGTGGTGAAGGGGCTGTGGGCTCGGTTTGGGAACTCTGCTCCGTGCAAATGGCTCCGACCCCGTGATTTGGGAAGGGGGTCAGCATCGAAACAGAGCGGTGGAAGGTAGCCCAGTCCTGTCACATCCTCGACTGGAAAATTCGAGCCCAATGCTGTTACTTGACTTTATCGACACCGAGGGAATGTTTATAATACACAATCTGCTCACGCATTGTACTGGGGTGTCAACTTGCATTTATATAGCACCTTTAACGTAGTGTGTAACTTCCCAACGCACTTCACAGGAAATTATCAGGCAAAATAATTGACAACGAGCCAAAATAGGAGACATTAGGACAGGTGACCTAAAGCTTGGTCAGAAAGGTAGGTTTTAAGGAGGAGAGAGAGTCAGAGAGGATGAAGAGGGAATTCCAGAGCTTAGGATCAAGACAGTTGGAGACACGGCCACCACTGCTGGAGAGAAACAAGTCGGAGATGCGCAAGAGGCCAGAATCAGAGGAACGCAGAGTTCTCGGAGGGCTAGAGGAGGTGACAGACATAGGGAGATACGAGGCCGCGGAGGGATTTGAGCAAAGGATGAGAATTTTAGTACACGGATATATACTTTGCAGATGGCAGATTCTGTTTTTATTTTGCTGTAATTATCTCCCTTTTCATGTCTAAATCAAAGTGAGTCAAGTGATTTAAAAAAAAAAATTCTTTTCTTCTTCCTATTCGTGTCTGTACAGTTGTTGATTTGACATAAAACGCACTTGCCTGCAGCGTTTCGGAAGGTGGGCTCTACAGTTGGCTGAGGTAGGACAGGCGTGGCGATAACAGAAAGAATCTCTTAATGGCGTTTAATTAGACAGCTACCGTGTGCCGGGGAACTAATAGGCACAAGACAGAAGTGAGCTCGAGAGGACGAATGGATTAAATGATTGAGAGTGCGCGGGGATCAACTTGTCAGCCAGAGACACACACCATTGACAGGGATCCCAGTCACAGGCCACGAGGCAAGCACAATAACCCATTGAACTGCAAATCCTCAGCCCCTTCTACAATTGAATGGTTTATCTTAAATGTACTGACGGGGGACTTTCTCACTTTTGTCATAATGCAGCGGGTGCCACATTATCTTCAACATGTTTGAAAGGTGTTGGGCACTGAAGAGCGGTGGTGCTGCAATTACCCCTGGGGATCGTGCCAGCAGACGACGCCCCCCCCCAACGCCCAACTCCCCCCACCCCCCCCGCCCTTTCCGACACCCACCAGAGTTAGCAGGATGCCTAACTGGTGTGGGGCTAGAGGGTTCACCTGCTGTCAGCTGTGGCTCAGTGGGGAGCACACTCGCCTCTGAGTCAGAAGGTTATCGGTTCAAGTCCCACTCCAGGGACTTGAGCACAAAAATCTAGGCCGGTGCTCCAGTGCCGTTCTGAGGGAGCACTGCATTGTTGGAGGTGTCGTCAAACCGAGGCCCCGTCTGCCCTCTCAGGTGGACGTAAAAGATCCCATGGTACTGTTTCAAAGAAGAGCAGGGGAGTTATCCCTGGTGTCCTGGCTGATATTTATCCCTCAATCAACATAACAAAAACAGATTATCTGGTCATTATCACAATGCTGTTTGTGGGAGCTTGCTGTGCGCAAATTGGCTGCTGCATTTCCTACATTACAATAGTGACTACACTCCAAAAGTACTTCATTGGCTGTAAAGCGCTTTGAGACGTCCGGTGGTAATGAAAGGCGCTATATAAATGCAAGTCTTTCTTTTATGGGACAACAGGGGCATCCTGGGTACCCGACTGTCCCATGCAACCAAAGGGTGTCTGGTTGCTTTTGGCGGGTGGGAAGATGTTAGCCAGGCCCCCTCCCCATCAAACAAAACCCCACTGGCCATTCTCTTGGCCACATGTACAAGGAAGGAGCGGGGCAATCCTTTTTTTCCTTTTTTTTAAAGAAACGACCAATTCTCCAGGGAGCCCGGACACTTCCCCTCCACCTCTGATGGCGCCCAACCTCCCACCCACATCTCGAGGTTGGTATACCTCACCTCAATCAGTGTACTCGCCCCAGTAGTAGGCTGGGCGCCAATTTAGCCGAGATGCACGACCTCCGGCGTAGAGATTTCTCCCACCCCTCCCGCCATCCCGTCCCCCCTCCTCGGGCGTGGCCTCAGATATCATTTGCTTTTTAACCCACTTACAAGGCAGCAAAATCCCGCAAACAACACAGACTCAGGGCAACCAGGTCCTTGGCTTTACCAGTGGGTTCCTCCAGATCCCCTTGGAGTTACTGCAAGGAAATTTAGGGGGCTTTCGTCTGCGCACACTTCCTGTATAAACCTGTCAACGCCATAATTACACTTTCTTACCAGTGGCATCACCACAATGCCTCCATAGAGGGAGAGGTGTGAACATTAGAACATAAGAACAAAAGAAATAGGAGCAGGAGTAGGCCGTACGGCCCCTCAAGCCTGCTCCGCCATTTAATACGGTCATGGCTGATCCTATCGTGGAGTTTACAGAGGGAGGTTCCATTATACATGCAGAAATACGTTATAATGGAAAAAATGGCAGCAAGTGTAAGATCTTTAGGCTTAGAAATTTGGGAGCTCCCATTCTTGGGTGCCCCCGCCCCGTGATGATGCTGGCTGCCTTGAGTGGCTGCCTATTGCAGTGGAGACCTGAAGCAGGCGTTAGCCCCCTTATTTGCACGTGCAAAGGGCCTAACACCTGCATCAGACGTGGGTACAGGACGCCACTTGCTTGTCCTAATCCAATATAGTGAGCGGAGCAATCCCAGTGTGTGGCTTCCTGCCGGACGTGTCACGGTGTCAGTTGTGGCTCAGTTGGTACTTTTCCTTCTGAGTCAGAAGGTTGTGGGTTCAAGTCCCACTCCAGAGACTTGAGCACATCATCATCATCATAGGCAGTCCCTCGAAGCGAGGATGACTTGCTTCCACATTGAAAAGGGATGAGTTCAAAGGTGGATCCAGAACCACATGTTGAAGGGTGGAAGGTGCCGGTGCGTAGATTTTTTTAACATGTGGTGGCCGTTGCACACCAGCCACCACATGGGCTTGACAGAGCTAGGTCTTGATCCAGTGGCAAGGATTAACCAAGACGACTGGAGACCAGCTCTGCTGCACGGACCTAATGCGCACACATATCGCAGTGTGGGCTGGGCCTGTGCTGCCCCTGGGCCCTCGCCTCATCTGGGCCCCGAACTCACCCCTCTCCTGGGCCCCGATCACATCCCTCTAAGTACTCTTGCCACTCCTTCGCCCCGACCTCGCCGTTCCTGCTGATGCTCTTGCAGGCCGGGACCGCGCCGATTTACGGGCCGGGCCGAGCACATAAATCTAGGCTGACACTCCAGTGCAGCGCTGAGGGAGAGCCGCACTGTCGGAGGTTCCGTCTTTCAGATGAGACGTTAAACCGAGGCCCCATCTGCTCTCTCAGGTGGACATAAAAGATCCCATGGCCACTATTTTGAAGAAGAGCAGGGGAGTTATCCCCGGTGTCCTGGCCAATATTTATCCCTCAATCAACATAACTAAAAAAACAGATTATCTGGGTCATTATCACAATGCTGTTTGTGGGAGCTTGCTGTGCGCATATTTGCTTGCCACATTTACAACAGTGACTACACTTCAAAATTACTTCATTGGCTGTAAAGCGCTTCGGAACATAATTGTGGAAGGCACTATATAAATATAAGAAAAGACTTGGATTTATATAGCGCCTTTCACGGACACCGGTCGTCTCAAAGTGCTTTACAGCCAATGAAGTACTTTTGGAGTGTAGTCATTGTTGTAATGTGGGCAACACGACTGCCAATTTGCGCACAGCAAGCTCCCACAAATGCAGGTCTTTCTTTCATTTGGGGCACGTAGGAGGCTGAATAGTGCCTGAAAAACACGATCCAATTTCTGGGCCTTAATGTTGTCGATTGAATATCAGCCTGTCCCCCAGCAAATTCTTGTACTGTAAAGGGATGGTGCCATCTTGCAAAGGAGGATGCATGGGCCCCATTCCAGGAAGAAGTTGAGCAGTGACACAATCGTAAACCTAGTGGAGGGAAACTGGATATAATCTACAACATGGAAGCGTGTCAGCTTTCTGTCAACAACTTCAATCCGCATTTGCGTCGTGCCTTTTAACGTAGAAAAATGGCCACAATTCTTCACAGAGGCCTATGAAAGAATGGATGCTGAGCCAAAGGAAAAGGGGCGACCAAAACGTGGTCAAAGAGCTGGGTTTTCAGGAGGGTCTTAAAGGAGGGGAGGGAGGTGATGGAGGGAATTCTAGAGTGTGTAGGGCCCAAACAGTGGAAGACACGGCCGTCAATGGTGGGGGTGAGGGGATGGAGCGAGGGATGCGGATTAGAGAGTTGGAGGAGATGGCTGTGATGCTGGAGGAGTTTACCGAGAAAGGAGGGGGGGGGGGAGCTGGAGGCCACCAGAGGATCTCACTAAATACCCAGCACTTGAACATTATTGAAACGTTTCCAGCTGACAGGCGAGTGCGGACACAAAGTGATGTCCGACATCTACACATGGTGGGGAGTTCTCTCGGGAGGCTGTCTCGCAAAATGATCCTGTGCTTATGTTCAGAATAGGGCCCGAAATCATCTGGGAATAATTAGCAATTATAATCGTGGGAGAAAATACAGGCAATCGTATCAGGAAACATATATGTTTCAGATTTATTACCCTCTTTGACTTTGTTCTTGTAACTGAATACGGGCTACGCCATTTCGGCTAGCTTAAAGTTGGAGTCAGCGCACAAAGGGTTAATTCACCCGCAGAGCAATTAATCTGAACACCCAGCTACAATTCATGTTGAGGGAAAAACACCCTTTTATTTTTAATTCAACGAATATTTTTTCAAAGCAGCGCCGATCCTTTGGAGGGAGATTCCACATCACACAGCTGCACATTCTGCCCTGCAGTAAAAGGCTTGTGTCCCTACCTGCTCCACTGAACTTGCGCATATTACCGGGATCTTCCCCACCCCCGCCCCGAATAACTGATCGACTCTCGCGAACGGAAAAATCGATAAAACAACGTATTCATTTCAGAAAGAAAGAAAGACTTGCATTCCCATAGCGCCTTTCATGACCTCAGGGCGTCCTAAAGCGCTTTACAGCCAAATGAAGTACTTTTTCAAGTGTAGTCACTGTGTAGGAAATGCGAGAGCCAATTTGTCGCACAGCAAGATCCCACAGGCAGCAATGAGCTCACGACCAGATCACCTGTTTCGGTGATATTGGTTGAGGGGTGAATATTGGCCAGGACACCAGGGGGGGGGGGTGTGTGAACAACAACAACAACAACAACTTGCATTTATATAGCGCCTTTAATGTAGTGAAATGTGCCAAGGCGCTTCGCAGGAGTATTATGAGATTTAAAAAAATTGACACCAACCCGCATAAGTGGAAATTAGCGCCGGTGACCAAAAGCTTGGTCAAAGTAGTAGGTTTTAAGGAGCGTCTTGAAGGAGGAAAGAGAAGTAGAGAGGGAGGAGAGGTTTAGGGAAGGAGTTCCAGAGCTTGGGGCCCAGGCAACAGAAGGCACGGCCACCAATGGTTGAGCGATTATAATCAGGGATGCTCAAGAGGGCAGAATTAGAGGAGCGCAGACATCTCGGGGGGGGGGGGGGGTTGTGGGGCTGGAGGAGATTAAAGAGATAGGGAGGGGGCGAGGCCATGGAGGGATTTGCAAAAAAGGATGAGAATTTTGAAATCAAGTTGCTTAACCAGAAGCCAATGTAGTATCGATGTAGCATCATAGGATAATACAGCACAGAAGGAGGCTATTCGGCCCATCGTGCCCATTGAAAGAGCTGTTGAATTTGTACAATTCCCCCGCTCTTTCTCCACAGCCCTGCAAATTTTCCCCCTTCAAGTATTTACCTAATTCTCTTTTGAAAGTTGGTATTTAATCTGCTTCTACCAGCCGTTCAGGCAGTGCGTTCATGATCATAACGACTCAATGTGTCATTTTTTCCCCCACATGTTGCCCTATTTCTTTTGCCAATGACCTTAAATCGCTGTCCTCGGGTTCCTGACCCTTTTTGCCACTGGAAACACTTATTTACTCCATCAAAACTCTTCATGATTTTGAACACCTCGATCAAATCTCCCCTTAACCTTCTCCCCTAACCAGATCCACACTGCTTCCTTTCTTATCGGACTGGAGACGTATTGATCGAGAAACTTCCCCAGGGCACATATCAGAAGTTCCTCTCCTTCTCTACCCTCAGCACTATGTTTCTCCCCGTCTGCAGTAGGGTAATTAGAGGGTGATTAAAGTCTCCTAATATTACTACTTTATTTTTGTGCACGCTTTTCAACACGGCGTTGAGTAGATAATTATTAGATTACGGGCACCGATACAGAAAGGATCAGATTGGTTGTAAAAACCCACAACAAACGTAT
Organism: Pristiophorus japonicus; assembly: GCF_044704955.1. NCBI lineage: Eukaryota > Metazoa > Chordata > Chondrichthyes > Pristiophoridae > Pristiophorus > Pristiophorus japonicus. Next base: position 357,214,235 of record NC_091978.1, read on the forward strand.
CGTTTTCCTTTCACCTTTGGGACCTCTGATGCTCATTCAGAGAGTCATAGACAACAACAAAAGGAAGATAAACATGGGGCGTTTGATTAAAGGGGCACTCTCCTCATCAAGAAGTATATTTGAAAATTTTGGCCCAAATTATGTTGCAGCCCAATTATGCATATGTCAACATCACTGTGAGGAGCAATGATATAGCAGTGTCACGCCCACCCACTTCACTGTCCAAGACACGGTCTCTTTAAGAGCAAAAAGATCAACTCCCTAATCCAATAGTAACATACAACTCCGGGTGTGAGTTTAACATTTATTTCATTCATTCTCAGATCGGCATTTATTGCCCTTGGGAAGGTGGTGATGGGCCGCCTTCTTGAACCGCTGCAGTCCGTGTGGTGAAGGTGCTCCCACAGTGCTGTTAGGGAGGGAATTCCAGGATTTCGACCCAGCAAGGACGAAGGAAAGGCGATACATTTGCAAGTTAGGATGCCGTGTGACTTGGAGGGATACATGGAGGTGGTGGTGTTCCCATGCGCCTGCTGCCCTTGTCCTTCTAGGTGGCAGAGGTCGTGGGTTTGGCAGGTGCTGCCGAAGAAGCCTTGGTGAGTTGCTGCAGTGCATCTTGTAGATGGTACACACTGCAGCCACGGTGCACCGGTGGTGGAGGGAGTGATGTTGAAGGTGGTGGATGGGGAGCCAATCAAGTGGGGCTGCTTTGTCCTGGATGGTGTCAAACTTCCCTTGAGTGTGGAGCTGCACTCATCCAGGCAAGTGGAGAGTATTCCATCACACTCCTGATTTATTTGGGCAATTTCTACTCCTGGTGCTGAAATTTTAAACTTGAAATTACTTGCGTGCTCCTCTAATGTGTGAGGTAAATGGGCCCGTGTGGGACTAAGTGACGCACATCGGAAAAGTCATAAGTTTGTTCCAAGTTCTGTGCTGCGATCTGATCTCGGCTAGCTTCGGTAACCCCGTGGTTATGGCGGAAGGAGTGTGCGGCAAACCGGACTCCCCACCCACCCTTTCCTTCAACAACTGTCTGTCCCACCTGTGACAGAGACTGTAATTCCCTATTGGACTGTTCAGTCACCTAAGAACTCACTTTCAGAGTGGAAGCAGGTCTTCCTCGATTTCGAGGGACTGCCTATGACGATGATGATACTGGACTAACATCCGAGAGTTTTTATGAGTTTAAATCCAGCCATGACATTTTGAAAATTTAACTCATTAAACTTGGCCCCAGAAAAATTACCATGAAAACTCTTGGATCATCACAAATTATAACTGGTTCAATAATATCATTCAGGGAAGGGATCTTGACTCCCCTACCCAGTCTGGCTAAACACGACCTCAGTTCCACACTACATGGTTGATTCGCGATGACCTCTGGGCAGCTAGGAATGGGCAATAAATAATGGCATCTGTAATGTATGCACCTGTGAGTATGCTCACAGTTTGTTGAGCTTGCGGCCTTCCGCGAGAGGTGGGTGCCGGAGGGACTGGAGTGCATCATCACCCCCGGCAACCAAATTTTAATTTGATTTTATGTTTTAAAGTTTAATTTGTTTTCATTGCCGGGTTTTAGTGTCCCCCTCCCCTTTTATAGGGGGCACTTGTAAATTATATGATTTTAGTGCCCAAAAAAAAAAATCACAAAAGGAAAAAAAACCCACAAAAACCCCCCAAAAAACCCAAACCCCCCCCCCCCAAAAAAAAGAGGGCAGTTATAAGTGTCTGGAGTGTCCCCCAGATCGGGGGGCACTCGATCTAATGTGTATTTTGTTCCCCCAAAAAGAGTTGTTGAGCTGTTGAGTTGGGAGTGGCTTAGCCAGTCACATGATGTTCACAAGACTCAATAAAACCCCAGTCAGTTGAGTTCGGGGAATCCATGATGAGGCAGGTGGTTGTGAGCCTGGTGGATGAACTGGTAATGTATAGTGTGTTTGTTAAACCCTTTGCTGAATAGCCGGCTGACACTAATTACCTTGATTCTCACATGTAACATGGGCAGTTGAGGAGGTACCAATGGTCAGCCTTCATGGCTGTGGTGGCACAGTACCTTTTATTTATTCATTCGGGATGTGGGCATCACTGGCCAGAATTGATTGCCCATCCCTAGTTGGTGGTGAGTGGACTTCTTCAAGTGCTGCATTTCTTGTGGTGACTCACAATGCTGTTAGGGAGACCGCCTTTCCTGTCCAAGTCTAGATTTGTGGTGAAATTTCCATTGAGCTTTGGGCATTGCACCTCAGGAAGGATATATTGGCCTTGGAGGAGATTCACCAGAATGATAGCAGGGCTTAAAGTGTTAAATTATGAGGTTAGGTTGCTTAACTTGGCTTGGATTCCCTTGAGCTTAGAAGGTTGACGGGTGATTTATTTTAGTTGTTTAAAATGGTAAAGTGATTCAATAGGATAGATACAGAAAAACAATTTCCTCTGGTGGAGGAATCCAGAACAAGAGGACATAATCTAAAAATTAGACTCCGGCCTTTCAGGAGTGAAATCAGGAAGATATGTTCCACACTAAGGGTGGTGGAGATCTGAAACTCCTTCCCAAAAATAGACTCTGGATGCTGGGGGGGCCAATGAAAATTTCAAGGCTGAGATTGATAAAATTTTGTCAGGTAAGGATATCAAGAGATATGAACAAAGCTCGGTACAGACCAGCCATGGTCTCATTGAGTGGCGGGGCAGGCTCGAGGGGCTGAATGGCCTACTCCTGTCCCTATGTTCCTCACGTGGGATTCCAGTTTCCCTTCCCTTGCCTGGGATTGGTGGATCTGAAGTTAAGGGGTGCATTTTGAATTTAGCTCAACATCAGTCAGGGAGAGTGGGAAGTGAAGGAAAGCAGCTGGAATGCCACAACCTCTTGCGGAAGAGAATGAATAAGGATCACTAGAGGTGAAGACAGACTCGAGAGAGGATTGTAGAGAGGGGCAGTGGCGATCTTTGGGACACTCTTACTGTGAGCACTCTACACAGTCAAATCCTCAAGTTTTATTGCCAGAAAAAAACTGAGCAAAACAGCCTTTCTTTCAGTAGTTGATGGAAATAAATTATGCGGCAAAGCAGACATGTCCTTTGATGTGGTTTTGGCCCTATCTTTCCGATCATTTATGCCAAACCAGAAGTTGCTTTATTTTCACATAAACAGTGTTACTTTGTGGTATTTGTTTGATATTTGGTCTCATTTCTTTCTTCATAAAGAGGTGAAGCCTCATTATTTAAATAAATAAAGTAAACAGATAGCAATACTGTAAACTAGCGGCTCTGTATATGGGCAAAACCGCCAAGCAAGATAAGAGCAAATCTCTTGCCATCCAGGCCCTCGAGCCTGTTCCGCCATTCAATTAGACCATGGCTGATCGTTATCGGAACACCATCTTCCTTCAACGACCTAGCTCTCATTTTAAGGTCATGCCCCCCCTTGATCCGGACTTCCCCACCAGAAGAAATCGTTTCTCTGTATCTACCCAAGAAAATCCTTCAGAAAGGAAGAAAGACTTGTATTTTATAGCGCCTTTTACGACCACCGGACGTCCCAAAGCGCTTTACAGCCAATGAAATACTTTTGGAGTGTAGTCATTGTTGTAATGCGGGAAATCACATTAAACGCCTCAAGCAGATCATCCCTTAATCTTCTATATTCAAGGCAATACAAGCCCACTCTATACAAACTGGCCTCAAAATGTAACCCTTTTAGCCCCGGTATCATTCTGGTGAATCTGTGCTGTGCTGTGCTGCGCCCCTTCTGTGGTGTATGAACTGATACAATGAACTCTGTACTGTGAGCCAGTGACCAGGTGTAACCTGGTCAGTCTTTAATGGCTTCCAGAAGTGAGGATACAAAGGTGAAGTTCAGGTTATATACCAGGCCCAGCACAAGTGTACCTATGACCCTAGGACCTCCGACAGTAGTGCCCCCTGGTGGTGGGAAGAACTTATGTACATACATTACACCCTCCAAGGCCAACATATCCTTCCTGAGGTGTGGAGCCTAGTACTGAATGCAATGCTGCAGATAGAGTCTGACCAGAGCTCGTAACAGCTGTAACAGAACTTCATCTGCTTTATATTCCAGCCCCCTTGAGTTAAAGGCCAATATTTTATTAGTCTTTTGAATTACTGTTTGCACCTCTCCACTAACTTTTAGTAATTTCTGTACTTAGATCTCTAAGTCTCTCTGCTCCTCCACAGTTCCTTGCTTCTCGCCATTTAGAAAGCGCTCTGATCTAACTTTCTTAGCTCCAAAGTGGATGAACTCACACTTCCCCACACTGAACTCCATTTGCCACAGTTTTACCCGCTAACTTAATCTATCAAGGACCCTTTGTAACTTTCTGGTCCTTTCCATTATTTACTATCTCACCTAACCTAGTGTCATCGGTAAACTTAGATATGTGGGTCTCTCTTCCAGTGTCAGCTGTGGCTCAGTGGGTAGTGCACTCGCCTTCTGAGTCAGCAGGTTGTGGGTTCAAGTCCCACTCCAGGACCCTATAGCACAAAAAATTTAGGCTGACCCTCCAGTGCGGTGCTGAGGGAGGTGCTGTCTTTTGGATGAGATGTTAAACCGAGGCCCCATCTGTCCTTTCAGGTGGATGTAAAAGATATTTCAAAGAAGAGCAGGGGAGTTATCCTCGGTGTCCTGGTCAATATTTATCCCTCAATCAACATAACAAAAAAACAGACTATCTGGTCATCATCACATTGCTGGTTGTGGGAGCTTGCGGTGTGAAATTTGGCTGCTGCTTCCCCCACATTACAACAGTGACTACACTCCAAAAGTACTTCATTGGCTGTAAAGCGCTTTGAGACGTCCAGTAGTTGTGAAAGGCGCTATATAAATGCAAGTCTTTCTTTCTGTCCTCCAAGTCATTGATAAATACAGTGAAGAGCTGAGGCCCCAGTACGGATTCCAGAGAGACACCACTCACATCCTGCCAATTTCAATTCATACCCATTATCCCGACTCTCTGTCTCTCACCTCCTAAACAACTCCCTTTCCAAGTCAGCAGGTTGTCTCCAATTCCATGCACTCTCACTTTTGTCAACAGTCTCTAATTATGCAACCTGATTGAATGTCTTCTGGAAGTCTATATAAAGACCATCCATGGCCACTCTCTCATCCACCATGTTTGTTACCTCCTCAAAAGGTTCAACCAGGTTCATTGGACATGACTGTACAAATCCACGCTGGCTCTCTCTGACCAGCTTATATTTATCCAAACCGAGTGAATCCTGCCAACGAACCGGAAGCTACCGGAAGCTGCACAGAAGCATTCCGTGCATAACCGTTAGGTTCCAAATTTAAAAGTAACGTTCGCCACAACAGGCGGAGGATCTGAGAACTGCTGAAGCACATCACCAATAAAGTTTCATTAATGTTACTGTGGTCGGATTCATTTAACTTTATTTCGTTAATGCTACAATAGTTTATTAATGTTACTAGGTTGGGTTAATGTTACTAGGATAGGTTGGGTTAATGTTACTAGGTTGGATTAATGTTATTGGTTAATGTTACTAAGTTGGGTTAATGTTACTAGGTTAGGTTGGGTTAATGTTACTAGGTTGGGTTAATGTTATTGGTTAATGTTACTAAGTTGGGTTAATGTTACCAGGTTAGGTCGGGTTAATGTTATTAGATTGGGTTGGGTTAATGTTACTAAGTTGGGTTAATGTTACTGGTGATTTTTCCAGTTTAAGAACCGCTGTCTCGAAGGACAAACAACAAACTTTAAAAATAATCTCACATTTCCATTTTATTTAAAATTAACATTTCTAACAGAATTCTCTAAATCCACTTCTTTATTCCTCATTTTGGGAAGTCCGGCGACAACAAACTGGAACTGCGCATGGGCTTCTACTTCCGCTCCGTTAGCAGTCGCGTCCTTATCCAAATGCCCAGCCACTCTGTCCCTAATAACATCTCCTAGTAAAAGATCCCACAGTATTGTTGGAAGTAGAGCAGGGGAGTTCTCCCCAGTGTCCTGGCCAACATCTATCCCTTAACCAACACATAAAACAGATTATCTGATCATTTATTTCATTCCTGTTTGTTGACCTTGCTGCACACCAATTGGCTGCTGTTTCCTACATTACAACAGTGACTGTACTTCAAAAGTACTTCATTGACTGTAAAGCGCTTTAGGGCCTCCTGAGGCTGTGAAAGGCGCTATATAAATGCAAGTCCTTCTTTTTGCAGTGTTCTGTGTGCTCCGCGCTGTGTTCTCTGCCTGACGTGCTTGGAGTTTGAATTAAAAAAGAAGGTATCATCATCATTGGCAGTCCCTCGGAATCGAGGAAGACTTGCTTCCACTCTAAAAATGAGTCCTTAGGTGGCTGAACAGTCCAATACGAGAACCACAGTCCCTGTCACAGGTGGGACAGACAGTCGTTGAGGGAAGGGATGGGTGGAACTGGTTTATCACACGCTCTTTCCGCTGCCTGCGCTTGTTTTCTGCACGCTCTCGGTGATGAGACTCGAGGTGCTCAGCGCCCTCCCTGATGCGCTTCCTCCACTTAGGGCGGTCTTTGGCCAGGGACTCCCAGGTGTCGGTGGGGATGCTGCACTTTATCAAGGAGGCTTTGAGGGTGTCCTTGTAACATTTCCTCTGCCCACCTTTGGCTCGATAGCCATGAAGAAGTTCCGAGTAGAGTGCTCGCTTTGGGAGTCTCGTGTCTGGCATGCGGACAATGTGCCCTACCCAACGGAGATGATCAAGTGTAGTCAATGCTTCAATGCTAGGGATGTTGGCCTGGTCGAGGACACTAATGTTGGTGCGTCTGTCCTCCCAGGGGATTTGCAGAATCTTGTGGAGACATCGTTGGTGGTATTTCTCCAATGACTTGAGGTGTCTACTGTACACGGTCCATGAAAAGAGAAGGTAACTCCATAGATGACTAGCATTGTAAGTGTTCCTCAGACACCTTGGGGTAGACATTAATCTTGGGCAATAGTGTAACATGAACGATAGTGAATTGGGGGAAATTTTACATTCCGCCCGATTTTTTTGTTCCATGATTTTCTATCACCTGTTTTGCACTGCTGGACATGACAAATTTCTACCCCATAGGGGCCAAAGCTCTATGACCACCCTCCAGTGTACACCCAGTGTAACTCCATTGTGAGTGTGATGGAAGGTTATGTAAATCAGGTGGTGACTCAGATACGACAGATCCTGAGGTTACCCCCAGAGTTTCCATCCGACCTTGTGGGGACAGAGCCTCTGTCTGCTCCCAGACAAGGCCCTTGACTCAAGGGGAAGGGGCGGGCCAGGAGCACCCGACGTCAGGGCTCCTCCATGTCTCTAGCAGAGGCCCGGCAGATCGTCAATGGCCGGTACGCCTGGTGGAGACCACTTGGGGTGGGTGTCCAGGGCTGGGCTCCGAATATGGAGATTGTCCACCAACAGTGCTACCCCCTTACACAGGGGGCTCGGGGGGTCTTACTCGAGAGGTTTTCGAAGGGCAGGGCTTGGTATCACTCCTCCAGGATGGCAACCTGTGTCAAGGTATGTTGCCCCTGGGAGAAGACAGGTTCATCACCACTTGTATGCCCCCACCTGTGAGGACCATTAGCAGCAGGTTGGGGCATTAAAGGAGGAGCAGAGTGCAGCATACCAGTTCCAGGTACAGCATGTGCTGGTGCAGGAGAGCGACGGCTGTGAAGAGGGCGACTGGATTGGACGTCACCATAACCCAGGTCACTGACTGGAGCGCGGGCTGGTATATCAGGAACGGCGAGGTTGGGGCGAAGGAATGACGAGGTCGGGGCGGAGGAGCGGCGAGGGATTGTGGAGCGACATGATCGGGGCCCAGAAGAGGCGTGGGCCCAGGGGCAGCACAGGCCGAGTGCCCACACTGCGATATGTGCGCGCACTCGGTCTGTTCAGCAGAGCAGGTCTCCAGTCGTCTTGGTTAACCCTTGCCACTGGACCAAGACCTAGCTCTGTCACGCCCGTGTGGTGGCTGGTGTGCAACGGTCACCACATGTTAAATAATCCACGCACAGGCATCTTCCACCCTTCAAGATTTAGTTCTGGATCTGGAATATTAGGTCCTTCATTGAAACACCTGTGAACTCATCCATTTTTGACGTGGAAGCAAGTCATCCTCAATACGAGGGCCGCCTATGATGATGATGGTAATTGGAAGACCACTGCCCTCATTCCACCGCCACCCTCCCATCCCCTGGCTCTGCTACCATTGAGCATACAGGGTATATTTGTTTCAAATTTAATTTAGAAGGTACTTTATAATTTAAAGTAAAGTTCTATCATTAGCCATTGGTGTTAAACATTAAGATGAGGGGCTTTAATTTCCATCTGGTAATTTTGCTTTTTCTCCATAGATCTCTGAAGTCATCAAACCGTGCCACATTTTTCTCAGCATAAATCTGCCACATTCTCTGCCGTCAGCTCGGCAGTTAGTGCGGTTATCACACAAGTAACTGTATTGATTTTCTTTTCCATGCTGGTTTATTTCTTAGCTTCACTCTTTGATGTGAATCCATTCGCTCAGAGATGGCTTTACAAGTCCCTGTTCTGTCATACACGCCGCTGAAGAGAACTTTGAAACACTTGTGTATAACCAAACAGCCCTTTATTTCCTTCCCCGCTACAGCTGAGAGATGAGAACCTGGCAGATGCTGTATGCGGAGAAAAGAAGTTGCATAGCTTGATGATTCCAGAGAGAAAGCAAAATTCATCAGGTGAAATGATTTAAGGTACGAACTGAAATAATCTGGGGTGAGAAGGGTGGGGAAGACCCAGAAAATGTAACAGGCATCATGCCTCCTAACCTGGTCTCACTAATTTCACAAAATGAGAGCTATCTCCTTATGTGGAGAGGACCATGACAAGTGGTGACCTCGATGGTTTGCTCCTGGTTGCAACCTTGGCCTGCAAGCATAATGCTATATATGAAGAAAGAGTCGGACTGGATACTGTGAGCTCAAAGTAAAGTGTGACCTTAGTCTTTTATTGCAGGTCTCCAGAGTGCCTCTCCAACCTGTGAAGCCTCCTTAAATACCTGTGCTCCCAAGGGATTATGGGATCCCTTGGGACTCCAGGGGATGAGCCCTCTGGTGGCTGTACAAAGTATATACAAGTTTACATATATGACAACACTTCCCCCCCCCCCACCAAAGCCAACAGTGTAACTATTTACAAGGTGAGACGATCTGGGGCCCTTCTTTCCCTGGTTGATCGTCTCAGTGCAGATGCTGGTATTGGTGAACCCTCGCTGGGTTGCTGTGCAGCTGGCCTTGCTGGGCTGCCTGGTGTGTTGAGTCCTGCTGGGCTGCTGTGGATGATGGGTTCTGTTTCATGGTCAACCGCGGTGTCGGTTGCCACTGGTGTGTATGTTGGGGGGTAAAAGAAGGTAGGGTCCAAAGTGGGTTGCTCAGGGTAGTCCGTGAATCTGAGTTTGATTTGGTCCAAGTGTTTCCGGTGAATGAGCCCATTTGAAAGTTTGACCCGAAACACCCTGCTCCCCTCTTTGGCCACGACAGTGCCAGGAAGCCACTTGGGACCTTGTCCATAATTCAATACAAATACAAGATAATTGATTTCAATTTCACGTGACACATTTGCGCTATCATGATATGTACTTTATTGAAGCCGCCTGCTCTCTTCCTGTTCATGTAGATCAGGGTGAACTAACGAGAGCCTTGTCTTAAGTACCCTTTTCATGAGCAGTTCAGCAGGTGGAATCCCAGTGAGTGAGTGGGGTCTCGTGTGGTAACTAAGCAGGACTTGGGATAGGCGAGTCTGCAGTGAGCCTTAAGTTACCCTCTTCAAGCCTTGCTTGATAGTTTGCACTGCTCTTTCTGCCTGATCATTGGATGCTGGTTTGAACGAGGCAGATGTGACATGTTTGATCCCGTTGCGGGTCATGAATTCTTTGAACTCGGCACTGGTAAAACATAGCCTGTTGTCGCTCACAAGGACATTGGGTAGTCCATGCGTGGCAAACATGGCCCGCTGGCTTTCAGTGCTAGCAGCAGATGTTCTTGCCGACATTATTTCACACTCAATCCATTTGGAGTACACATCTACAACCACAAGGAACATTTTACCCAAGAACGGGCCTGCATAGTCGACATGGACCTTAGACCACGGTTTGAAGGGCCAAGAGCATACACTTAGTGGTGCCTCCCTGGATGCATTACTTAACTGCGAGCATGTGTTACATCTGTGCACACAGGACTCTAGGTCCACATCGATACCAGGCCACCACACGTGGGATCTAGCTATTGCTTTCATCATTACGATATCTGGGTGGGTACTGTGGAGGTCACTGATGAAGGTGCCCCTGCCCTTCTTGGGAACCACTACCTGTTTTCCCCACAGAAGGCAGTCTGCCTGTATAGACATTTCATCTTTGCGTTGCTGGAACAGCTTTATCTCTTCCTGCATTTCCACTGGGACACTGGACCAGCTCCCGTGAAGCACACAGTTTTTAACTAGGGACAGTAAGGAGTCCTGGCTCGTCCAGGTTCTAATCTGTCAGGCTGTGACGTGTGATTGCTCACTCTCAAATGCTTCCATTATTATGATTAAATCTGCAGGCTGTGCCATTTTCACCCCCATGGTGGGCAGATTTAGTCATGATTATGGAAGCATTTGAGAGTGAGCAATCACACGTCACAGCCCGACAGATTAGAACCTGGACGAGTCAGGACCCCTTACTGTCCCTAGTTAAAAACTGTGTGCTTCACGGGAGCTGGTCCAGGAATTTCACTTCCCCCCAGGAATTTCACTTCAGGCTCGAGGAAAACGCACTTTGAGCATTGTAACCTGAGCCCCACGCGGTTGAGTCGATTAAAAACCTCCTCCAGGTTCTGCAGATGCTCACGTGTGTCCCAACCTGTAACCAAGATGTCGTCCTGGAAGACCACCGTCTGCCGGACCGACACCAGTAAACTTTCCGTGTTTCTCTGGAATATCGCCGCTGCTGATCGAATTCCGAACGAGCATCTGTTATAAATGAAGAGACCTTTGTGCGTGTTGATGCAGATGAGGCCCTTCGATGATTCCTCCAGCTCCTGCGTCATGTAGGCCGAGGTCAAGTCCAGCTTCGTGAACGTCTTTCCTCCTGCCAGCATAGCAAAAAGGTCGTCAGCCTTTGCTCGTGGCAGAGAGAAACTTTGTAATCTCCACAGATTCTGACGGTGCCGTCTCCCTCGAGGACAGGAACGATCGGAGTGCCCACTCGTTGAATTCGATCGGCAAAATGATGCCCACTCGGTCTAGCTCGATCTCTACCCTTTCTCTCATCATGTGCGGCACTGCTCTCACCTTATGATGGATGGGTCTCAACCCCGGAATTAGGTGGATCTGCACTTTTGCTCCTTGGAACTTCCCGATGCCTGGTTCGAACAGCGAAGGGAACTTGTTTAAGACCTGGGCACATGAAGTGTCGTCAGCGGACGAGAGCGCTCGGACGTCGTCCCAGTTCCAGTTTATCTTTCCCAGCCAGCTCCTGCCGAGCAGCGTGGGACCATCGCCTGGTACCACCCAGAATGGTAGCTTTTGCACCGCTCCATTGTAGGAGACTTTTACAGTGGCACTGCCGAGTGCGGGAATCAGTTCCTTTATGTAAGTTCTTAGTTTCGTATGAATTGGAGTTAAGACTGGCCTTGAGGCCTTGCTGTACCACAATTTCTCAAAAGTCTTTTTGCTCATAATGGCCTGTGTCCAGCTCCATTGACACCGGGAGTCCATTTAGTTCAACCTTCAGCATTATCGGGGGACACTTTGTGGTAAATGTGTGCACCCCATATACCTCTGCCTCCTCGGTCTGAGGCTCTGGTTCATCGTGATCCGCCGTGGATCTGTCGTCCTCTGCTACAAAGACCAGGCCGTCCCTATTGCTAAGTAGTGCCCTGGGATGGAAGTATTGTGATCGCAGAAGTGCTGTTTGGGTTGTCGGAAGATTTCACCCAACATGTTATGTGTTATATGGTGGTTTTCAGGATTAACAGAATTTGCAGCTCGCCTGCACATATGTTGGAGGTGTCCCATTGTTTCACAGCCCTTGCAAACGTACCCTTTGAAGCGGCATGAATGGAAATGATGATCACCCCCGCAGCGTCAACAAGGTGTTAATGGCCTTGCATTCATCACCCTTGATGGTGGACTCTGAGACATCTGCAGACGTGCAGCTGCAGGCACGAAGGGCCTGCCTTTGCGTTGCGATTTGAAAACAACATCACTTTGTTCAAGGTACTTGTAGCAGCACTCGTGTGCTGAGAGATTTGCTTAGTGTCACTGGTGGTAATGAACGCCTGGGCTATCGCTATGGCCTTACTCAAGGTTGGGGTCTCTACAGTCAAAAGTTTGCGAAGTACGATTTCATGGCCAATGCCAACTACAAAAAAGTCTCTGAGCATGTGCTCCAAATGTCCTTCAAATTCGCAATGTCCTGCAAGGCGTCTTATCTCGGTGATATAACTCACCAGTTCCTGGCCTTCAGATCTTTTGTAGGTGTCAAACTGGTACCTCGCCATCAGAATGCTTTCCTTTGGGTTCAAGTGCTCCCAGACCAGTGTGCACAAATCATCGTACATTCTCTCTGGGTTTCGCTGGAGCAAGCAGATTTTTCATGTGGCCATATGTTGGTGCCCCGCAGACGGCGAGGAGAATTGCCCTTCATTTAGTAGCTTTCGCTTCTCCTTCCAGCTCGTTATCCACGAAGTATTGGTGGAGTCGCTCCACAAGGGTTTCCCAATCATCTCCTCTGACAATTTCTCCAGGATGCCCACTGTTCTCTGCATTGTTGGATTCATCATCTGTATCTCGTTGGCAGTTGTTATATATGAAGAAAGAGTCTGACTGGATACTGTGAGCTCAAAATAAAATATGTCCGTAATCTTTTATTGCAGGTCTCCAGCGTGCCTCTCCAGCCTTTGAGGCCTCCTTAAGTACTTGTGCTCCCAAGGGATTATGAGATCCCTTGGGACTCCAGGGGATGAGCCCTCTGGTGGCTGTACAAAGTATATACAAGTTTACATATATAACACATAACACGTTGGGTGAACTCTTCCAACAACCCAAACAGCACTTCTGCGATCATAATACTTCCATCCCAGGGCACTACTTAGCAATGGGGATGGCCTGGTCTTTGTGGTGACAGTACTGAACTGGAACAGGAGAGTAGTTCGGTTGTCGCTACAGGAACTTGAGCACATAAATCTAGGCTGACACTCCAGTGCAGTGCTGAGGGAGCGCTGCACGGTTGGAGGTGCCATCTTTCGGATGAGACGTTAAACTGAGGCCCCGTCTGCTCTCTCAGGTGGATAAAAGATCCCATGGTACTATTTCGAAGAAGAGCAAGGGAGTTATCCCGGTGTCGGGATAAATGGTTCATTCTCTGGTTGGCAAAAGGACATAGACAGGCTAAGTGAGTGGGCAAAAATTTGGCAGATGGAGTATAATATTGGAAAGTGTGAGGTCATGCACTTTGGCAGGAAAAAAATCAAAGAGCAGGTTATTATTTAAATGAAGAAAGATTGCAAAGTGCCGCAGTACAGCGGGACCTGGGGATACTTGTACATGAAACACAAAAGGATGTAGGTACAGCAAGTGATCAGGAAGGCCGATGGTATCTTGGTCTTTATTGCAAAGAGGATGGAGTATAAAAGCAGGGAAGTCTTGCTACAACTATACAAGGTATTGGTGAGGCCACACCTGGGATAATGCGTGCATTTTTGCTTTCCATATTTACGAAAGGATATACTTGCTTTGGAGGCAGTTCAGAGAAGGTTCACTAGGTTGATTCCGGGGATGAGGGGGTTTACTTATGAGGAAAGGTTGAGTAGGTTGGGCTTCTACTCATTGGAATTCAGAAGAATGAAAGGTGATCTTTGTTATGTATTAATGCTTGGGGGTCACCAGACACCAGAGGGCAACGTGGTCGGAGGTCATCGGGCTGTAACCATGTGGCATGTTGCTTGGTCATCTGCATATATAAGCTGGGTGTCTTTGTCATGCTGGCACTCTTGGGCTGGAATAAAGATGGATCAGGTTGCACCTGAGTGAGTTCACAGTAACCAGACTCTTGAGTCATTACAATCTTATCGAAACGTATAAGGTTATGATGGGGCTTGACAAAGTGGATGCAGAGAGGATGTTTCCACGGATGGGGGAGACTAGAACTAGAGGACATGATCTTAGAATAAGGGGCCGCCCATTTAAAACAGAGAAATTTCTTCTCTCAGAGGGTTGTAAACCTGTGGAATTTGCTGCCTCAGAGAGCTGTGGGACATTGAATAAATTTAAGACTGAAATAGACAGTTTCTTAAACGATAAGGCGATAAGTGGTTATGGGGAGCAAGCGGGGAAGTGGAGCTGAGTCCATGAACAGATCAGCCATGATCTTATTGAATGGCGGAGCAGGCTCAAGGGGCCGTATGGCCTACTCTTATTTCTTATGTTCTTATGTCCTAGCCAATATTTATCCCTCAATTAACATAAAAACAGATTATCTGGTCATTATCACAACGCTGTTTGTGGGAGCTTGCTTGTGCGCAAATTGGCTGCCGCGTTTCCCACATTTGGAGTGACTACACTCCAAAAGGGCTTCGTTGGCTGTAAAGTGCTTTGGGACGCCGGTGGTCATGAAAGGCGCTATATAAATGCAAGTCTTTGTTTCATTTCTTGCCTCGGCACCTCTGCAGATGCCTGATTCTTCCGCATCTGCTCCCAGACTTGCCCAACCCGGTTGAGTGCGTTGATCACCCCTTCTGCTTCTCTTCATTCAACTTGAGATACTGCCTTTCCTGGATGGTGGTCCTCCATTTTCACCACCTCCAACCCCCCCCCCCCCACTCTCGGTGCCCCCCCTCCACCACCCAAATCACACACCTCTCTTTGCTGCACGTCAACCCCCCACCCCACCCGCTGCAACAGGACCCGAACGGATTCGTCGCTGAAAGGGGCAGTTTGGTCCAACATTGCTCCTCGCCGCCTCGACATAGTGGGGGGAAAAAAGCCTCCCTTTTTAAAGCGAGGCGTTCCTTTGAGTGCTTTGCTGGCTGACCAGATTTGGCGACAGGCAGCTCGCCAACTCGCAGGCCTGACTCCCCGCACACGTTTCCCGCGCTCAGAGAGGCAAATAAGCAAACTGGCCTTACGTCACGCAATTTGAAGCCGCCTACGCTCGCGCAGTGGGCAAGCGCAAAACCAGGTTTCACGGGATCGCCTTTGGTTTTCTTCACTCCCCTGACTGCAGCGTTGCTGCTCCAGGTGTCCGACAGCACGGTTTCACACCCAGTGTGACCAATATGCACTGTGGGAGAGTGGAGGGCCCTCATCATTATGGCAGATTGCGGCCTCCGCTCTTAAACGCACCCATCAAGCTTTCATTGACCAGCTGTGCTATCCGCACCTGTACTTAAACGAACAAAGACCTATATTTAAGCTTTAAAGAGAATAAAAATGCCTCAAGGACGATAAAAGGCACTTCACCTTTCGGTTGAAAATCTCAGCAACTGGTTCAAATTTATTGTCTGTGACACGTTTTGCAAATTTAAATTCAACATGAAACAGGTGAAGTGCAGCGGGTATATTTAATAACTATTTTTGTCTGTAGTATAGTAAAAATTCTGGGGTAGAGAAATTAGTCTGGGCCTGTGACCGGGTCCAGTCTTCAGGAGCAGCGAGGCCCAGTGAGAGAGGTCTGAGGCCTTCCCGAACTTGGGCCTCATCTACACCTTTGGGGCCGTCGCCCTGTGTCGTTGCCCCCTCCGTTGCATGAAGCAAATGCACGGCGCTGGTCAGGTCCACATTTGCCTCAAGTGGGGCCCAGCCGCAACATTCTTGTGCTGCCATCCACCGGTACTGCCTTTTTCGAAGCAGCAAGTTTAAATTCCGGGCCTTTCTCGACCCCTCGTCTTTGAACTTCATCCAGTTTGGCTGGGTCCAGTTCACCGCAGCACGTTGTCATAGTAACGCTCTTCTCCACTCTGCCGCCCCCCCCTCCCTCTGGCACGGACACCCCAGTTGCACTGAAGTGGTGCAGGCCCCTGCCCAAATTCTCGGACCCCAGGATTTTGCACAGGATCAAAATCGAGGTCAGGCTACAGGTCGAGGTCCTGCCCCTCCTGAGAACAACAACAACTTGTATTTATATAGCGCCTTTAACGTAGTGAAATGACCCAAGGCACTTCACAGGAGTATTATGAGACAAAGAAATTAGGGCAGGTGACCAAAAGCTTGGCCAAAGTAGTAGGTTTTAATGAGCGGCTTGAAGGTGGAAAGAGAGGTGGAGAGGCGGAGAGGTTCAGGCAGGGAGTTCCAGAGCTTAGAGCCTAGGCAACAGAAGGCACGGCCACCAATGGTCGAACAATTATAATCAGGGATGCTAAGGAGGGCAGAATTAGAGGAGCGCAGACATCTTGGTGGGGGGGATGTGGGCTGGAGGAGATTACAGAGAAAGGGAGCGGGTGAGGCCATGGAGGGATTTGAAAATAGGATGAGAATTTTGAAATCGAAGCATTGCTTAACCGGAAGCCAATGCAGGTCAGCGAGTTCAGGGGTGATGAGTGAGTGGGACTTGGTGCGAGTTAGGACACGGGCAGCTGAGTTTTTGATCACCTCTAGTTAACGTATGGTAGAATGTGGGAGGCCAGCCAGGAGTGCGTTGGAATAGTCAAGTCTAGAGGTAACATAGACATGGATGAGGGCTTCAGCAGTGGATGAGCTGAGAACAAATAAAAAGGCCTGCTGCTTCAGTATTAACCGATCCCATCCTTCCAGAAGATTGTTTTTTTAATCAACTTGGAATGTCGCTGGCCATGCCGGCATTATTACCCATCCCTAATTGCCCTTGAGTGGATGGTTCGGGAGGGTGTTCCAGGACTTTGACCCAGTGACAATGAAGGAATGGTGATATATGTCCAACTCAGGGTGGTGATTGACTTGGAGGGGACCTTGGGAGTGATGGTGCTCCCCTGCGCCTGCTGCCCTTGTCCTTCTAGGTGGTAGAGGTCGCGGGTTTGGGAGGTGCTGCCGAAGAAGCCTTGGCGAGTTGCTGCAGCGCATCTTGTAGATGGTGCACACTGCAGCCACGGTGCGCCGGTGGTGGAGGGAGTGAATGTTGAAGGTGGTGGATGGGGGAACCGATCAAGCGGGCTGCTTTGTCCTGGATGGTGTCGAGCTGCTTGAGTGTTGTTGGAGCTGCACCCATCCAGGCAAGTGGAGAGTATTCCATCACATTCCTGACTTGTTAGTGGTGGAGAGGATTTGGGAAATCAGAAGGTGAGACACTCGGCCCCGCAGAATACCCAGCCTCTGACATTTTTTGTGATACCTGTTGTGTATGTATAACATAAGTATATACCCTGTACCCGGTAGATGGTGCTAATATGGCATTGAGACCAGTTCTGACTGCCGCATGCCAAATCGGTAACAGCTTATTGCCAGGGACCTCAATGCCAGGGAGATGGTGATGTGAGTGTACAATGCTCACTGAATGGCAGTTTTCACAAATTGCTTTTAACCACTTACCTCACCACCTGGAGTAGACACTAACAGGGAGAGCTCGCGTGCAGCACCAGGAAACCAGCTGCAGGGATGTTACTTAAAGACTGGAGGGACGTGTTTGGGGCCCAGGGGAGGCGCAAGTTCGGGGCCAGGGGCCCAGGGGCAGCACGGGCCAGCCCACGTGTGCGCACTAGGTCCGTGCAGCAGAGCTGGTCTCCGGTCGTCTTGGGTAATCCTTGCCACTGGACCAAGACCTAGCTCTGTCAAGCCCGTGTGATGTCTGGTGTGCAACGGCCACCCCATGTTAAAAAAATTCGCGCACAGGCATCTTCCACCCTTCAGGATGTAGTTCGGATCCTTCATTGAAACACCTGTGAGCTCATCCTCGTTTCGAGGGACGGCCTATGATGATGATACCCTGAATACTTAACGTACAGTTACATAAGACTACTGGATGTATCTTCACACTGTATACACTGTGCCTGTACCACCAGAGGGTGCAACTGGTGGAGACCTAGCGGTCACCTGTACACTACAGGTAACCAGGTATAAAAGGGAGTTCACCATACTGTCCCCTCACACAGGAGCTGCAATAAATGGACTAAGATCACAACAGTTCAAGTACAATACCTTACCTCATGGAGTCATCACTAGAGTGCTTATAGTCACAATAACTGGCGACGAGATTACGAATTTCCACGCGAAAAATGGCTAACCTTGGCACATTTCAACAATTTGCCGCTGGGGAAGATTGGGAGGCCTTTGTGGAAAGGCTCGAACACTACTTCATTGCGAACGGCCTGGCTGGGGACACACCGACCTCGCTGGCTGATAATCGCAGAGCTATCCTGCTCAGCAGTTGTGGGCCCACTGTCTATGGCCTTGTCAGGGACTTGCTAGCCCCAGAGAAGACGACAACCAAAACGGTGATACAGGAACAGCTCAAACCTAAAGAGAGCATCCTCACAGCCAGACACCGGTTCGACACACACCGGCGGCCCGAAGGCCAAGAAATTGCAAAATAAGCTGCAGGCCTCAGACGATTGGCTGCACCGTGTGATTTTGGCGACCACCTCACCGAAGCGCTGCAGGATATCTTCGTTATCGGAATCGGCCACGAGGGCCTTCTCCACAAGCTGCTCTCTGCGGACACCACGGTCACCCTGCAGAAGGCAATTAACATGAGCCAGGCGTTCATGGCCTCGGCCTGCGATTCCAAGCAGATGATGTCTCACCCCCAGGACTCTAACCCGGCAAGTACTATGAACCGCGTGGCATCTTTTAGAGGCAGGGCTGCTGCAAGCGGGCTCTCTCAGGGTAGAGAGAACAGAACCCCGAGTCCCGCAACCCTGAGTCCACCACATGGGGCCAACCAGCCAACCCCATGCTGGCGCTGTGGAGGGAATCACAGGGCCCATTAGTGCCGCTACAAAGGCTACTTGCAATGGCTGTAACACGAAAGGCCACCTCCAGTGAATGTGCAAGAGAAATTTTACTCGCCGAGTCGCTGAAGAGTTGGCCGATCATCCGGACTCCAACGCTGATGAAGAGGAAGAGAGAGACCAGGAAGCAGCTCAGCCCCACGATGAGGTGTCCAGAGTGTTCACCTGCTCCACTGAGAGTTCTCCGTTGAAAATGGAAGTTGAAATCAATGATGTTCCAGTCACGATGGAGGTGGACACAAGGGCGAGCCAATCGCTGATGAATCAGATGGCCTTCGAGAAACTTTGGGACAATCCAGTTGAATGACCTAAAATAATCCCAATCCAAGTGAAGCTGCTCACCTATACAAACAACACCATCCCAGTCGTTGGCAGCATGGATGTCCAGGTGTCCCATGGCGGCGCGATGCACAAATTACCTTTGTGGATCGTTGCTGGTGATGGTCCAATGCTGCTCGGAAGAAGATGGCTGAAACAAATCCGTTGGAGCTTTGAAAACCTCCAGCCTCTGGCGATCGACGTCCTACGCGGCCCCAAATTTGGATCCAGCACAACACCTGAAAAACCAACCGCCCAACTCGACTGCGTGGAGACGACACAGACCGCTCAGCCCAACGGCGAGATGATCCAGCCCAAACGCCCCCAACCTTACCTTCCTGGTTCCAGTGGCAGGACTCCGGAGGAAGAAAATCGGCGCAGAAGGTAACTCCCCTGTTCCATGGCAGAACCTGGGGAGAAAAGGATCACCGCTGCCTACCTTGTGGAGAGAAAGAAGATGGAGCCCACATCACGAGGTGAAGCGCCTGAAGTAAAGATGGCGGCGGCCAGACCATGAGGGACAGCGTTGAAGGAGCAACACGTGATGCCAAGCAGCGAACCGGATTGGGGTAAAGATTGCAAGGCCCTCTTAAAGGAGACCGGCAACCCATCACAATTAAAGGGACAGTTCCACTCTTTGTACAGTGATGCCGGTAATACACATGTAAAAGATGTAACTGACAAATGCAAGTATGTAAAGGCAACTAACAGTGTTGAGTCGGGCGATTGCGGTTGGAGCCAATGTATTGTGACTAAATGAAGAAATGATGTGCGTTGCCGGGTTCTACATGTACGCCGACAAAATCAAGGGCAACCTCCCGTCAGAAGCACCCTGGTCCAGTGGGCTACCCGATCATGTAGCCTGCACCTCCGGGGCCAATGTGATGCCCCAGGGAGCGTGGCCAAACACAGAGGGAGCATACCAACTGCAGGGCCAGCGATCAGCGGATGGCAAAGGCACCACTACTGGCACCCTGCCCCAGATTGGCTCTACCTCTCTGGCCACCAGGGCCAGTACCGGGAGCAAGAGGTTAGCACCCTCCAGCCCTCCCAACAAGACCTGGGATGACTAGGCTCCCGCTACCGCTGAAGGGCAGCAGGGAGACATTGCAGCCTGCAAAGGAGGACAGGGAGGCCACACATTCCTGTGGCTCTGCCCACCACTAGGCAACGGCAAAAGCCCTGAGACTTAGCCAGGTGAGCGTTCCGAGACCACCCAGCTGGTCGGGGGCACAGTGCCATCATCAGACAACCTGGACACAGTCCGGTCACCCTGAAACTAGCGTCCTCACCCACCTGCACCTACACAACGCAGGGGCAAGACAGTGATACCACGTATGTACCTTACCTGTAAAATGTACTTGTTCCACTACTGCACAACCCAAACAGTGATGTAATTAACCCTATGTTTTTGGTTCTTTCCTTCTGTACATGTATGCACATGCAGGTGTTGAGCCACACACATGTTCTATGTATGGGGGGGGGAATGTATGTATGTAGCCATGGATACACATGGATCACACCCAGAACCCACTCAACCCCCACTGCAACCTCTAACCGTCCACTGCGGACCATTTCCCAATGTTGTGGCAATAAGGACTTGGGGGTCTACAGGAAGAGAGCCAAGCCAAAGCATAGACAAGGTGCAAGGGCTTTGGGCACTCAAGTCTAGGGCCAGAGCACACAGTGCAAAGGCCAGTGGCACAAGACTTAGGGGAGAGTGATGTTGTGTATGTATATCATAAGTATACTCCCTGTACACTCAATGCACAGTTACATAAGACTACTGGATGTACCCCCACACTGTATACACTGTGCCTGTACCACCAGAGGGTGCAACTGGTGGAGACCTAGGGGTCACCTGTACACGACAGGTAACCAGGTATAAAAAGGGAGCTCACCATACTGTACCCTCACTCAGGAGCTACAATAAATGGACTAAGGTCACCACAGTTCAAGTACAATACCTTGCTTCGTGTAATCATTACTAGAGTGCTTACAGACACAGTAATACCCAATCTTGTATCCACACTGCGCTTTCTCAAACCACCTGGCCTCTGCAACCATTCTCAGGGTCATGAGACTGTGCATTAAATAGTTTAACGATGTAAGGAAAAAGATTAAAACCTTTTGGGTACGTGTACATCACATCATGAAGAGAATAAAACACCGAACTAATCAATTGAATATCTTTGGAGGGAATATATTTAGTTTTCACATATTAAGTATTGCGATTCAATCGAAATGAAAAGGGACAGATTACAAGGCATTCGAGGTTAGCAAATTTATCACATTAAAAAACTTTAAAAATGTGAAATAATTGAGATAGGTTTTGACATGTCACAATCCTTCCTCGTTTTCATTGAACTACATTTATTTTGACAGCATCTACCTAGACTATTAAAGTATTTCAAGATACTGTACCATTCCAGCAAAATCTCTCCCTGATTTGTGTGAGCGAGCTCACACATGTTTAAGGACTTTCCATCCTAATTCTGTTTAAAGCAGTGCCAAAGGAGTGCGATTTAATTAGTGGCAATATATCTTTCAGTCTAATCAATTCTACCTCATACCAGATTGCCGTGGGGTTCGAGACATGCTATCATCAAGCACACGCTTCCGGCCTCTTTCCTTAACTATCACCTCACTTAAGCTCCCCATCTATTATCCGATCTAGTCATTCCCGTTCCAAATAATAAAGCTCTTTAGTGCCCAATTTGAAACTCTACAATAATTTTAAGCCACATTTTTGTTAAAGTAGCGATGCATTTCTAACATATTCTTATGAGCGGTATTCAGCCGTGATACACTTGTGCATTTATTATCTCCACAGATTTACAGCTCCGTTCTATCTCTTAACCTTTTTAATACAGAGATGTGGCTGAGAACGTAAGAAATAGGAGCAGGAGTAGGCCATTTGACTCCTCCAGCCTTCTCCGGCATTTAATAAGATCATGATCTGATCTTGGCCTCAACACCACTTCCCTACCCGCCAGCCAGAAGTCTTGACTCCCTTATCGTTCAAAAATCTGTCTATCGCAACCTTAAATATATTCAACGAGCCAGCCTCCACAGCTCTCTGTGGCAGAGAATTCCACAAATTCACTAAGAGCTAAGAACTGAAACGGCATTTGCAACAGTTCTACTCACTCACCTACGAGGTAAAGTATTCCAGCCCTTGCTCCGCCAACACTCGCCCGCCTCCATTCCGTGGGTTAAGATTCTTACCTCAAGCGTTGGAATCATTTATCAGTCCCAGCCTCGCACCAATAGAAGGTATACAAGCTGAATTGAGGCAAGTTGTGTGGGATGACTGCGCGTTTAATGCCAGCCTGCACAAAGTAAATTCTAAGGGCTGCATTTTGGGTTGTCTGTAGCCGCAGTTAGCGGCCAGAGAGGGCAGTAATGCAAGCGTTAGAGCTTCGCGACCGGGCTTGCGGATTTTAGCGCCTGACTGAAAATTCGTTAGAGGCTCACCGGGGGCGCAAACCGCTAGCGCCTGGCTGGTGACGATCGCTCCGATCATGACGTGTTCCCGGTGCAATGCACACGCCTGCGCCCAGCTTGCTAAATTCGATGCTTGTGCCTCTTTGAGCGCCCACCAAGAACAACGTCTGGATAAACAGTGGGTCCAGGCTTGCAGAGTCGTTAACTGGTGGCTACTTAAAGAGATGAGGAAACGCTTCCCTCGGAGGTCACAGTCAGTGCAACGTTTACACCCAGCATGGTGCGTGAGCCTCCGAGTGTGCAGCGGCAGACAGACATAACAGTACAGCCTGAAAACAAGTGATTTTGAAAACTTTATGGGGTGCATAACCAGGCCGCGCCTTTAAGACTTGGCTTTTCCCGGGATCTGATTCGGAGTTCCGCGCGTGCACAATGGGTCCGCCAGATTTACCGACCAGACTTTCGTTAGCGTCCCCCCAGTTCTGGTGTGCAACGACTGATTTAGCGCCCCTGTCAACTCTTTGACCGATTCGGACGAATTTTTGGGCAGGAGGCGCAAACTTTTTCAAGGCGCTAAAAGTACCGCTCCGCCTGGATTAACGCCATAACAGAGGCGCGACCGAATTTCTTCCGCTCAAAAGTTACCAAGTTGTCCAGTCAGAGCATTCAAGAACCTGCCAAAACGTTATGGTTTTACCATTTTAAGGTGCTGACTGTCCCACTTTGGCATACATTACAATTGAAATGGTTTTTGAATCGCCAGTGGTTGATTGGGGAATGGAGTGATCTGAGAAAGGAGTAATCGGGGAAAGGAATAATCGGGAAATGGAATGGTCGGGGAATGGAGTGATCGGGGAATGGAGTGATCTGAGAATGGAGTGATCGGGGAATGGAGTGATTGAGGAATGGAGTGATCGGGGAATGGAATGATTGGGGAATGGAGTGATCGGAGAATTAAGTAATCTGGGAATGGAGTGATCGAGGAATGGAGCGATCGAGGAATGGAGTAATCGGGGAATGGAGTGATCGGGGAATGGAGTGATCGGGGAATGGCATAATCTGGGAATGGACTAATCGGGGAATGGAGTGATCGAGAATGGAGTGATCGGGGGAGGGAGTGATCGGGGAATGGAGTAATCTGGGAATAGAGTGATCGGGGAATGGAGTGATCTGGGAATAGAGTGATCGGGGAATGGAGTGATCGGGGAATGGAGTGATCTGGGAATAGAGTGATCGGGAATGGAGTGATCTGGGAATAGAATGATCAGGAATGGAGTGATCGGGGAATGGAGTGATCTGGGAATGGAGTGATCAGGGAATGGAGTGATCTGGGAATAGAGTGATCGAGGAATGGAGTGATCGGGGAATGGAGTGATCAGGGAATGGAGTGATCTGAGAATGGAGTGATTGGGGAATGGAGTGATCGGGGAATGGAGTGATCGGGAATGGAGTGATCGGGGAATGGAGTGATCGAGGAATGGAGTGATCTGGGAATGGAGTGATCGGGGAATGGAGTGATCGGGAATGGAGTGATCGGGGAATGGAGTGATCGAGGAATGGAGTGATCTGGGAATGGAGTGATCGGGGAATGGAGTGATCGAGGAATGGAGTGATCTGGGAATGGAGTGATCGGGGAATGGAGTGATCGGGTGGTTGGAACTCTTTCAAGAAAATTGCATTTATATAGAAAAGCAAAATAATGCGGATGTTGGAAATCCGAACTAAAAACAAAAAATGCTGGAAATACTCAGCAGGTCAGGCAGCATCTGTGGAGAGTGAAATCGAGTTAATGTTTCAGGTCGATGATCCTTCGTCAGAACATTAATATAGCACCTTTCATGTCCCACAGCGCTTTGCAGCTAATGAAGTACTTTTGAAGTGTAGTCACTGTTGTAATGTGGGAAACGCAGCAGCCAATTTGCGCACAGCAAGCTCCCACAAACAGCAATGTGATAACAACCAAATCATTTGTTTTAGTGATGTTGATTGAGGGATGAATATTGGCCCCAGGACACCAAGGATAACTCAGTGGGTCAGGCAGCATCTGTGGAGAGAAAAACAGAGTTAATGTTTCAGGTCTGTGACCCTTTGTCAGAACTGCATCATCAGACCTGAGGGAGGCTCATCGGCCTGAAACGCTAACTCTGCCTCTCCACAGATGCTGTCTGACCCGCTGAGATTTCCAGCATTTTCTGTTTTTATTTCAGATTCCAGCACCCGCAGTAGTTTACTTCTGTACCGGGGATAACTCCCTTGCTCTTCTTCGAAATAATGTCATGGGATCTTCAATGTCCGCCTGAGAGGGCAGACGAGGCCTCGCTCCATGCACCAGGCTCCATTTTAACAGGCCGGAGAACCATGCAGCGTTGGCAGTATGACTGGGGTCTGAGCAGGTGTTCGTCTCAAACCACTCACTGCCCGTCGTATAACTCTGAGCTCCATTAGCAAGCAGTCTGTCAGCCAGACCATCCGCTGAGAGTAGGTCCGCTCTCTGTGCAAGATTTGCGAATATGTTCTGCTTCATTGTAAACTGCAACTTTTACATTCCTGGAGGATATTCCTTTCATCTTTTGTTCGGATAGTATAAAGCAAAGGAAAGATAGCAGCTGAAATTCAATTTCGTTATTAATCTTTTCAGCGCATAAATATTCCAATGTTAATTCTAACTATTTTAATTCAAATAGATTCACAAGGAAAACATATGGCCTTGATTTTGACTCCACCCGCCTGGAAGAAACTGGGAAGGTGGGGGAGTTACAATGGGCCCAAGTTTCGAGCCGCGCCTAGAACGGCGCAGTCCCGACCTGGACGCCCGTTTTTCGCGCCACAAAGTGCGCCTAAAAAAAACCCTCGGTATTCTCCACCTCCCTGCAGGTCCTCTGGCCCTCGGCGCGGTGCAGCAGGAGCTGTAGGTGGCGGAGCTAGGACCCTGCGCTGAAAACAGTGCCGGGACCTCTGCACATGCGCGCTATAGTGGGCGCGCATGTTCAGTAGCTCCAGGCGCCCGCAACTGTGTGGGAGGGGCCCGAAGCACGCAGCCCCTAGCCCTGGCCGAATGGCCTCACTGGGGCTGCGTGCATAAGGCTCCTCCCACGGCCAGCTCCTGCTTCCTCCCGACCCGACTCGACTCCCGCTTCCCCCGCCCCCGGACCGGACCCGACACCGACCTAACTCCCGCTTCCCCCCCCCACCGCCCCGGAACGGACCCGACACCGACCTGACTCCCGCTTCCCCCCCCCACCCGCCCCCAGACCCGACCCGACACCCGCTCCCCCCCACCCCACCGTGCCCGCCTCC